>NW_024376492.1:0-51541 GCF_016808335.1 Panicum virgatum
TACCAAACAACCCATACTGAGTTTAGGGTCCAATGGGGTGGATCGGGTGCGTTCGTTGCGAAAAATTCCAATGCGACTAAATGGCACAAACTTGTCTATTAATTGCACCAGTTCAACCCATTTTGCACCGAGTTTCGTGTAGTAACAAAACATTGCCAAATGCACCGAAACACTACGAAATGCTCCAGAACATGAGTTTGGTTCCAATGGGGTGGATCGAGTGCGTTCTTTGCGAAAAATTCGATGCGACTTTATGGCACAAACTTGTGCATTAATTGCACCAGTTCAACCCGTTTTGCCCGAGTTTCATGTAGTAACGAAACATTGACAAATGCACCAAACACTACGAAAACGCACCAAAACATGAGTTTAGGGTCCAATGGGGTGGATCACGACGTTCGTTGCAAAAAATTCCGATGCGAGTTCGTGGCACGAACTTTTGCATTAATTAAAAACCAGTTCAGACTATTTCGCATCAAGTTTCATGCAGTAACGAAACAATCCAAAATGCACCCAAACACTACAAAACGCACCAATTCATGAGTTTAGCGTCCAATGGGGTGGATCGGGTGCGTTCATTGCGAAAAACTCTGATGCGATTCGTGGCACGAACTTCTTCACTAATTGCACTAGTTCAATCCATTTTGCACCGAATTTCGTGCAGTAACAAAACAAATCCAAAATGCACCCAAACAGTACCAAACAAACCAATACTTGAGTTTAGGGTCCAATGGTGTGGATCGGGTGCGTTCGTTGCGAAAAATTCCAATGCGACTAAATGGCACAAACTTGTCTATTAATTGCACCAGTTCAACCCATTTTGCACCGAATTCCGTGTAGTAACAAAACATTGCCAAATGCATCGAAACACTACGAAATGCTCCAGAACATGAGTTTGGTTCCAATGGGGTGGATCGAGTGCGTTCTTTGCGAAAAATTCTGATGCGACTTTATGGCATAAACTTGTGCAATAATTGCACCAGTTCAACCCGTTTTGCACCGAGTTTCATGTAGTAACGAAACATTGACAAATGCACCCAACACTAGGAAAATGCACCAAAACATGAGTTTAGGGTCCAATGGGGTGGATCGCGTGCGTTCGTTTCCAAAAATTCCGATGCGATTTCGTGGCACGAACTTTTGCATTAATTGCACCAGTTCAGCCTATTCGCACCGAGTTTCATGTAGTAACGAAACAATCCAAAATGCACCCAAACACTACAAAACGCACCAATTCATGAGTTTAGCGTCCTATGGGGTGGATCGGGTGCGTTCATTGCGAAAAACTCTGATGTGATTTCGTGGCACGAACTTCTTCATTAATTGCACTAGTTCAATCCATTTTGCACCAAGTTTCATGCAGTTACAAAACAAATCCAAAATGCACCCAAACAGTACCAAACAAACCAATACTTGAGTTTAGGGTCCATTGGGGTGGATCGGGTGCGTTCGTTGTGAAAATTCCAATGCGACTTAATGGCACAAACATGTATATTAATTGCACCAGTTCAACCCATTTTGCACCGAGTTTCGTGTAGTAATAAAACATTCCCAAAAGCACCGAAACACTACGAAATGCTCCAGAACATGATTTTGGTTCCAATGGGGTGGATCGAGTGCGTTCTTTGCAAAAAATTTCGATGCGACTTTATGGCACAAACTTGTCCATTAATTGCACCAGTGCAACCCGTTTTACACCGAGTTTCATGCAGTAACGAAACATTGACAAATGCAACCAAACACTACGAAAATGCAGCAAAACATGAGTTTAGGGTTCAATGGGGTGGATTGCGTGCGTTCATTGCCAAAAATTCCGATGTTAGTCCGTGGCACGAACTTTTGCATTAATTGCACCAGTTCAGCCTATTTCGCACCGAGTTTTCATGTAGTAACGAAACAATCCAAAATGCACCCAAACACTACAAAATGCACCAATTCATGAGTTTCGCGTCTAATGGGGTGGATCGGGTGCGTTCATTGCGAAAAACTCTGATGCGATTTTGTGGCACGAACTTCTTCATTAATTGCACTAGTTCAATCCATTTTGCACAGAGTTTCGTGCAGTGACGAAACAAATACAAAATGCACCCAAATAGTACGAAACAAACTAATACTTGAGTTTAGGGTCCAATGGGGTGGATCGGGTGCGTTCATTGCGAAAAAATCCAATGCGACTTAATGGCACAAACTTGTCCACTAATTGCACCAGTTCAACCCATTTTGCACCGAGATCCGTGCAGTAATGAAACATTGCCAAATGCACCGAAACACTACGAAAATGCACCAAAACAAGAGTTTAGGGTCCAATGGGGTGGATCGCGTGCGTTCGTTGCCAAAAATTCCGATGCGAGTTCATGGCTCGAACTTTTGCATTAATTGCACCAGTTCAGCCTATTTCGCACCGAGTTTCATGCAGTAACGAAACAATCCAAAATGCACCCAAACACTACAAAACGCACAAATTCTTGAGTTTAGCGTACAATGGGGTGGATCGGGTGCGTTCATTGCGAAAAACTCTGATGTGATTTCGTGGCACGAACTTCTTCATTAATTGCACTAGTTAAATCCGTTTTGCACCAAGTTTCGTGCAGTAACAAAACAAATCCAAAATGCACCCAAACAGTACGAAACAAACCTATACTTGAGTTTAGGGTCCAATGGGGTGGATCGGGTGCGTTCGTTGCGAAAAATTCTGATGCGACTTAATGGCACAAACTAGTCCATTAATTGCACCAGTTCAACACGTTCTGCACCGAGTTTCATGTAGTAACGAAACATTGACAAATGCACCCAAACACTATGAACACGCACCAAAACATGAGTTTAGGGTCCAATGGGGTGGATCGCGTGCGTTCATTGCCAAAAATTCCGATGCGATTTCGTGGCACGAACTTTTACATTAATTGCACCAGTTCAGCCTATTTCGCACCGAGTTTCATGCAGTAATGAAACAATCCAAAATGCACAAAACACTACAATACGCACGAATTCATGAGTTTAGCGTCCAATGGGGTGGATCGGGTGCGTTCATTGCGAAAAACTCTGATGCGATTTCGTGGCACGAACTTCTTCATTAATTGCACTAGTTCAATCCATTTTGCACCGAGTTTCATGCAGTAACAAAACAAATCCAAAATACACCCAAACAGTACCAAACAAACCAATACTTGAGTTTAGGGTCCAATGGGGTGGATCGGGTGCGTTCGTTGCGAAAAATTCCAATGCGACTTAATGGCACAAACTTGTCTATTAATTGCACCAGTTCAACCCATTTTGCACCGAGTTTCGTGTAGTAAAAAAACATTCCCAAAAGCACCGAAACACTACGAAATGCTCCAGAACATGATTTTGGTTCCAATGGGGTGGATCGAGTGCGTTCTTTGCAAAAAATTTCGATGCGACTTTATGGCACAAACTTGTCCATTAATTGCACCAGTTCAACCCGTTTTGCACCGAGTTTCATGTAGTAATGAAACATTGACAAATGCACTCAAACACTACAAAAAAGCACCAAAACATGAGTTTAGGGTCCAATGGGGTGGATCGCGTGCGTTCGTTGCCAAAAATTCCGATGCGAGTTCGTGGCTTGAACTTTTGCATTAATTGCACCAGTTCAGCCTATTTCGCACCGATTTTCCTGTAGTAACGAAACAATCCAAAATGCACCCAAACACTACAAAACGCACCAGTTCATGAGTTTGGCATACAATGGGGTGGATCGGGTGCGTTCATTGCGAAAAACTCTGATGTGATTTCGTGGCACGAACTTCTTCATTAATTGCACTAGTTCAATCCGTTTTGCACCAAGTTTCGTGCAGTAACAAAACAAATCCAAATGCACCCAAACAGTACGAAACAAACCTATACTTGAGTTTAGGGTCCAATGGGGTGGATCGGGTGCGTTCGTTGCGAAAAATTCTGATGCGACTTAATGGCACAAACTAGTCCATTAATTGCACCAGTTCAACACGTTCTGCACCGAGTTTCATGTAGTAACGAAACATTGACAAATGCACCCAAAACACTATGAACACGCACCAAAACATGAGTTTAGGGTCCAATGGGGTGGATCGCGTGCGTTCATTGCCAAAAATTCCGATGCGATTTCGTGGCACGAACTTTTACATTAATTGCACCAGTTCAGCCTATTTCGCACCGAGTTTCATGCAGTAATGAAACAATCCAAAATGAACAAAACACTACAATACGCACGAATTCATGAGTTTAGCGTCCAATGGGGTGGATCGGGTGCGTTCATTGCGAAAAACTCTGATGCGATTTCGTGGCACGAACTTCTTCATTAATTGCACTAGTTCAATCCATTTTGCACCGAGTTTCATGCAGTAACAAAACAAATCCAAAATACACCCAAACAGTACCAAACAAACCAATACTTGAGTTTAGGGTCCAATGGGGTGGATCGGGTGCGTTCGTTGCGAAAAATTCCAATGCGACTTAATGGCACAAACTTGTCTATTAATTGTACCAGTTCAACCCATTTTGCACCGAGTTTCGTGTAGTAAAAAAACATTCCCAAAAGCACCGAAACACTACGAAATGCTCCAGAACATGATTTTGGTTCCAATGGGGTGGATCGAGTGCGTTCTTTGCAAAAAATTTCGATGCGACTTTATGGCACAAACTTGTCCATTAATTGCACCAGTTCAACCCGTTTTGCACCGAGTTTCATGTAGTAATGAAACATTGACAAATGCACTCAAACACTACAAAAAAGCACCAAAACATGAGTTTAGGGTCCAATGGGGTGGATCGCGTGCGTTCGTTGCCAAAAATTCCGATGCGAGTTCGTGGCTTGAACTTTTGCATTAATTGCACCAGTTCAGCCTATTTCGCACCGATTTTCCTGTAGTAACGAAACAATCCAAAATGCACCCAAACACTACAAAACGCACCAGTTCATGAGTTTGGCATACAATGGGGTGGATCGGGTGCGTTCATTGCGAAAAACTCTGATGTGATTTCGTGGCACGAACTTCTTCATTAATTGCACTAGTTCAATCCGTTTTGCACCAAGTTTCGTGCAGTAACAAAACAAATCCAAAATGCACCCAAACAGTACGAAACAAACCAATACTTGAGTTTAGGGTCCAATGGGGTGGATCGGGTGCGTTCGTTGGGAAAAATTCCATGGCGACTTAATGGCACAAACTTGTCCATTAATTGCACCAGTTCAACACGTTCTGCACCGAGTTTCATGTAGTAACGAAACATTGACAAATGCACCCAAACACTATAAACACGCACCAAAACATGAGTTTAGGGTTCAATGGGGTGGATCGCGTGCGTTCATTGCCAAAAATTCCGATGTGAGTTCGTGGCACGAACTTTTGCATTAATTGCACCAGTTCAGCCTATTTCGCACCGAGTTTTATGCAGTAATAAAACAATCCAAAATGCACCCAAACACTACAAAACGCACCAATTCATGAGTTTAGCGTCCAATGGGGTGGATCGGGTGCGTTCATTGCGAAAAACTCTGATGCGATTTCGTGGCACGAACTTCTTCATTAATTGCACTAGTTCAATCCATTTTGCACCGAGTTTCGTGCAGTAACAAAACAAATCCAAAATGCACCCAAACAGTACCAAACAAACCAATACTTGAGTTTAGGGTCCAATGGTGTGGATCGGGTGCGTTCGTTGCGAAAAATTCCAATGCGACTTAATGGCACAAACTTGTCTATTAATTGCACCAGTTCAACACATTTTGCACCGAGTTCCGTGTAGTAACAAAACATTGCCAAATGCATCGAAACACTACAAAATGCTCCAGAACATGAGTTTGGTTCCAATGGGGTGGATTGAGTACGTTCTTTGCGAAAAATTCTGATGCGACTTTATGGCACAAATTTGTGCATTAATTGTACCAGTTCAACCCGTTTTGCACCGAGTTTCATGTAGTAACGAAACTTTGACAAATGCACCCAAACACTACGAAAACGCACCAAAACATGAGTTTAGGGTCCAATGGGGTGGATCACGAGCGTTTGTTGCAAAAAATTCCGATGCGAGTTCGTGGCACGAACTTTTGCATTAATTAAACCAGTTCAGACTATTTCGCATCAAGTTTCATGCAGTAACGAAACAATCCAAAATGCACCCAAACACTACAAAACACACCAATTCATGAGTTTAGCGTCCAATGGGGTGGATCGGGTGCGTTCATTGCGAAAAACTCTGATGCGATTTCGTGGCACGAACTTCTTCATTAATTGCACTAGTTCAATCCATTTTGCACCGAGTTTCGTGCAGTAACAAAACAAATCCAAAATGCACCCAAACAGTACCAAACAAACCAATACTTGAGTTTAGGGTCCAATGGTGTGGATCGGGTGCGTTCGTTGCGAAAAATTCCAATGCGACTAAATGGCACAAACTTGTCTATTAATTGCACCAGTTCAACCCATTTTGCACCGAATTCCGTGTAGTAACAAAACATTGCCAAATGCATCGAAACACTACGAAATGCTCGAGAACATGAGTTTGGTTCCAATGGGGTGGATCGAGTGCGTTCTTTGCGAAAAATTCTGATGCGACTTTATGGCACAAACTTGTGCATTAATTGCACCAGTTCAACCCGTTTTGCACCGAGTTTCATATAGTAACGAAACATTGACAAATGCACCCAAACACTAGGAAAATGCACCAAAACATGAGTTTAGGGTCCAATGGGGTGGATCGCGTGCGTTCGTTCCAAAAATTCCGATGCGATTTCGTGGCACAAACTTTTGCATTAATTGCACCAGTTCAGCCTATTTCGCACCGAGTTTCATGTAGTAACGAAACAATCCAAAATGCACCCAAACACTACAAAACGCACCAATTCATGAGTTTAGCGTCCTATGGGGTGGATCGGGTGCGTTCATTGCGAAAAACTCTGATGTGATTTCGTGGGACGAACTTCTTCATTAATTGCACAAGTTCAATCCATTTTGCACCGAGTTTCATGCAGTTACAAAACAAATCCAAAATGCACCCAAACAGTACCAAACAAACCAATACTTGAGTTTAGGGTCCAATGGGGTGGATCGGGTGCGTTCGTTGTGAAAAATTCCAATGCGACTTAATGGCACAAACTTGTCTATTAATTGCACCAGTTCAACCCATTTTGCACCGAGTTTAGAGTAGTAATAAAACATTCCCAAAAGCACCGAAACACTACGAAATGCTCCAGAACATGATTTTGGTTCCAATGGGGTGGATCGAGTGCATTCTTTGCAAAAAATTTCGATGCGACTTTATGGCACAAACTTGTCCATTAATTGCGCCAGTTCAACCCGTTTTGCACCGAGTTTCATGTAGTAATGAAACATTGACAAATGCACTCAAACACTACAAAAAAGCACCAAAACATGAGTTTAGGGTCCAATGGGGTGGATCGCGTGCGTTCGTTGCCAAAAATTCCGAAGCGAGTTCGTGGCTTGAACTTTTGCATTAATTGCACCAGTTCAGCCTATTTCGCACCGATTTTCCTGTAGTAACGAAACAATCCAAAATGCACCCAAACACTACAAAACGCACCAGTTCATGAGTTTGGCGTACAATGGGGTGGATCGGGTGCGTTCATTGCGAAAAACTCTGATGTGATTTCGTGGCACGAACTTCTTCATTAATTGCACTAGTTCAATCCGTTTTGCACCAAGTTTCGTGCAGTAACAAAACAAATCCAAAATGCACCCAAACAGTACGAAATAAACCAATACTTGAGTTTAGGGTCCAATGGGGTGGATCGGGTGCGTTCGTTGTGAAAAATTCCAATGCGACTTAATGGCACAAACTTGTCTATTAATTGCACCAGTTCAACCCATTTTGCACCGAGTTTAGTGTAGTAATAAAACATTCCCAAAAGCACCGAAACACTACGAAATGCTCCAGAACATGATTTTGGTTCCAATGGGGTGGATCGAGTGCGTTCTTTGCAAAAAATTTCGATGCGTCTTTATGGCACAAACTTGTCCATTAATTGCGCCAGTTCAACCCGTTTTGCACCGAGTTTCATGTAGTAATGAAACATTGACAAATGCACTCAAACACTACAAAAAAGCACCAAAACATGAGTTTAGGGTCCAATGGGGTGGATCGCGTGCGTTCGTTGCCAAAAATTCCGATGCGAGTTCGTGGCTTGAACTTTTGCATTAATTGCACCAGTTCAGCCTATTTCGCACCGATTTTCCTGTAGTAACGAAACAATCCAAAATGCACCCAAACACTACAAAACGCACCAGTTCATGAGTTTGGCGTACAATGGGGTGGATCGGGTGCGTTCATTGCGAAAAACTCTGATGTGATTTCGTGGCACGAACTTCTTCATTAATTGCACTAGTTCAATCCGTTTTGCACCAAGTTTCGTGCAGTAACAAAACAAATCCAAAATGCACCCAAACAGTACAAAACAAACCAATACTTGAGTTTAGGGTCCAATGGGGTGTATCGGGTGCGTTCGTTGCGAAAAATTCCAATGCGACTTAATGGCACAAACTTGTCCATTAATTGCACCAGTTCAACACGTTCTGCACCGAGTTTCATGTAGTAACGAAACATTGACAAATGCACCCAAACACTATGAACACGCACCAAAACATGAGTTTAGGGTTCAATGGGGTGGATCGCGTGCGTTCATTGCCAAAAATTCCGATGTGAGTTCGTGGCACGAACTTTTGCATTAATTGCACCAGTTCAGCCTATTTCGCACCGAGTTTCATGCAGTAATGAAACAATCCAAAATGCACCCAAACACTACAAAACGCACCAATTCATGAGTTTAGCGTCCAATGGGGTGGATCGGGTGCGTTCATTGCGAAAAACTCTGATGCGATTTCGTGGCATGAACTTCTTCATTAATTGCACTAGTTCAATCCATTTTGCACCGAGTTTCGTGCAGTAACAAAACAAATCCAAAATGCACCCAAACAGTACCAAACAAACCAATACTTGAGTTTAGGGTCCAATGGTGTGGATCGGGTGCGTTCGTTGCGAAAAATTCCAATGCGACTTAATGGCACAAACTTGTCTATTAATTGCACCAGGTCAACACATTTTGCACCGAGTTCCATGTAGTAACAAAACATTGCCAAATGCATCGAAACACTACAAAATGCTCCAGAACATGAGTTTGGTTCCAATGGGGTGGATCGAGTGCGTTCTTTGCGAAAAATTCCGATGCGACTTTATGGCACAAACTTGTGCATTAATTGCACCAGTTCTACCCGTTTTGCACCGAGTTTCATGTAGTAACGAAACATTGACAAATGCACCCAAACACTACGAAAACGCACCAAAACATGAGTTTAGGGTCCAATGGGGTGGATCACGAGCGTTCGTTGCCAAAAATTCCGATGCGAGTTCGTGGCACGAACTTTTGCATTAATTAAACCAGTTCAGACTATTTCGCATCAAGTTTCATGCAGTAACAAAACAATCCAAATGCACCCAAACACTACAAAACGCACCAATTCATGAGTTTAGCATCCAATGGGGTGGATCGGGTGCATTCATTGCGAAAAACTCTGATGCGATTTCGTGGCACGAACTTCATTAATTGCACTAGTTCAATCCATTTTGCACCGAGTTTCGTGCAGTAACAAAACAAATCCAAAATGCACCCAAACAGTACCAAACAAACCAATACTTGAGTTTAGGGTCCAATGGTGTGGATCGGGTGCGTTCGTTGCGAAAAATTCCAATGCGACTAAATGGCACAAACTTGTCTATTAATTGCACCAGTTCAACCCATTTTGCACCAAATTCCGTGTAGTAACAAAACATTGCCAAATGCATCGAAACACTACGAAATGCTCCAGAACATGAGTTTGGTTCCAATGGGGTGGATCGAGTGCGTTCTTTGCGAAAAATTCTGATGCGACTTTATGGCACAAACTTGTGCATTAATTGCACCAGTTCAACCCGTTTTGCACCGAGTTTCATGTAGTAACGAAACATTGACAAATGCACCCAAACACTAGGAAAATGCACCAAAACATGAGTTTAGGGTCCAATGGGGTGGATCGCGTGCGTTCGTTGCCAAAAATTCCGATGCGATTTCGTGGCACGAACTTTTGCATTAATTGCTCTAGTTCAGCCTATTTCGCACCGAGTTTCATGTAGTAACGAAACAATCCAAAATGCACCCAAACACTACAAAACGCACCAATTCATGAGTTTAGCGTCCTATGGGGTGGATCGGGTGCGTTCATTGCGAAAAACTCTGATGTGATTTCGTGGCATGAACTTCTTCATTAATTGCACAAGTTCAATCCATTTTGCACCGAGTTTCATGCAGTTACAAAACAAATCCAAAATGCACCCAAACAGTACCAAACAAACCAATACTTGAGTTTAGGGTCCAATGGGGTGGATCGGGTGCGTTCGTTGTGAAAAATTCCAATGCGACTTAATGGCACAAACTTGTCTATTAATTGCACCAGTTCAACCCATTTTGCACCGAGTTTCGTGTAGTAATAAAACATTCCCAAAAGCACCGAAACACTATGAAATGCTCCAGAACATGATTTTGGTTCCAATGGGGTGGATCGAGTGCGTTCTTATCAAAAAATTTCGATGCGACTTTATGGCACAAACTTGTCCATTAATTGCACCAGTGCAACCCGTTTTACACCGAGTTTCATGTAGTAACGAAACATTGACAAATGCACCCAAACACTACGAAAATGCAGCAAAACATGAGTTTAGGGTTCAATGGGGTGGATCGCGTGCGTTCATTGCCAAAAATTCCGATGTGAGTTCGTGGCACGAACTTTTGCATTAATTGCACCAGTTCAGCCTATTTCGCACCGAGTTTCATGCAGTAATGAAACAATCCAAAATGCACCCAAACACTACAAAATGCACCAATTCATGAGTTTAGCGTCCAATGGGGTGGATCGGGTGCGTTCAATGCGAAACACTCTGATGCGATTTTGTGGCACGAACTTCTTCATTAATTGCACTAGTTCAATCCATTTTGCACAGAGTTTCGTGCAGTGACGAAACAAATACAAAATGCACCCAAATAGTTCGAAACAAACTAATACTTGAGTTTAGGGTCCAATGGGGTGGATCGGGTGCGTTCGTTGCGAAAAAATCCAACGCGACTTAATGGCACAAACTTGTCCATTAATTGCACCAGTTCAACCCATTTTGCACCGAGATCCGTGCAGTAATGAAACATTGCCAAATGCACCGAAACACTACGAAAATGCACCAAAACAAGAGTTTAGGGTCCAATGGGGTGGATCGCGTGCATTCGTTGCCAAAAATTCCGATGCGAGTTCATGGCTCGAACTTTTGCATTAATTGCACCAGTTCAGCCTATTTCGCACCGAGTTTCATGCAGTAACGAAACAATCCAAAATGCTCCCAAACACTACAAAACGCACAAATTCATTTAGTTTAGCGTACAATGGGGTGGATCGGGTGCGTTCATTGCGAAAAACTCTGATGCGATTTCGTGGCACGAACTTCTTCATTAATTGCACTAGTTCAATCCGTTTTGCACCATGTTTCGTGCAGTAACAAAACAAATCCAAAATGCACCCAAACAGTACGAAACAAACCAATACTTGAGTTTAGGGTCCAATGGGGTGGATGGGGTGCGTTCGTTGCGAAAAAATCCAATGCGACTTAATGGCACAAACTTGTCCATTAATTGCACCAGTTCAACCCATTTTGCACCGAGATCCGTGTAGTAATGAAACATTGCCAAATGCACCGAAACATTATGAAAATGCACCAAAACAAGAGTTTAGGGTCCAATGGGGTGGATCGCGTGCGTTCGTTGCCAAAAATTCCGATGCGAGTTCCTGGCTCGAACTTTTGCATTAATTGCACTAGTTCCGCCTATTTCGCACCGAGTTTCATGCAGTAACGAAACAATCCAAAATACACCCAAACACTACAAAACGCACCAATTCATGAGTTTAGCATACAATGGGGTGGATCGGGTGCGTTCATTGCGAAAAACTCTGATGCGATTTCGTGGCACGAACTTCTTCATTAATTGCACTAGTTCAATCAGTTTTCCACCGAGTTTTGTGCAGTAACAAAACAAATCCAAAATGCACCCAAACAGTACGAAACAAACCAATACTTGAGTTTAGGGTCCAATGGGGCGGATCGGGTGCGTTCGTTGCGAAAAATTCCAATGCGACTTAATGGCACAAACTTGTCTATTAATTGCACCAGTTCAACCCATTTTGCACCGAGTTCCGTGTAGTAATAAAACATTGCCAAAAGCACCGAAACACTACAAAATGCTCCAGAACATGAGTTTGGTTCCAATGTGGTGGATCGAGTGCGTTCTTTGCAAAAAATTTCGATGCGACTTTATGGCACAAACTTGTCCATTAATTGCACCAGTTCAACCTGTTTTGCACCGAGTTTCATGTAGTAATGAAACATTGACAAATGCACTCAAACACTACAAAAACGCACCAAAACATGAGTTTAGGGTCCAATGGGGTGGATCGGGTGCGTTCGTTGCGAAAAACTCTGATGCGATTTCGTGGCACGAACTTCTTCATTAATTGCACTAGTTCAATCCGTTTTGCACCGAGTTTCGTGCAGTAACAAAACAAATCCAGAATGCACCCAAACAGTACGAAACAAACCAATACTTGAGTTTAGGGTCCAATGGGGTGGATCGGGTTCGTTCGTTGCGAAAAATTCCAATGTGACTTAATGGCACAAACTTGTCCATTAATTGCACCAGTTCAACCCATTTGGCACCGAGTTCCCTGTAGTAATAAAACATTGCCAAAAGCACCGAAACACTACGAAATGCTCCAGAACATGAGTTTGGTTCCAATGTGGTGGATCGAGTGCGTTCTTTGCAAAAAATTTCGATGCGACTTTATGGCACAAACTTGTCCATTAATTGCACCAGTTCAACCTGTTTTGCACCGAGTTTCATGTAGTAATGAAACATTGACAAATGCACTCAAACACTACAAAAACGCAACAAAACATGAATTTAGGGTCCAATGGGGTGGATCGCGTGCGTTCGTTGCCAAAAATTCTGATGCGATTTCGTGGCACGAACTTTTGCATTAATTGCACCAGTTCAGCCTATTTCGCACCGAGTTTCATGCATTAACGAAACAATCCAAAATGCACCCAAACACTACAAAATGCACAAATTCATGAGTTTTGCGTACAATGGGGTGGATCGGGTGCGTTCATTGCGAAAAACTCTGATGCGATTTCTTGGCACGAACTTCTTCATTAATTGCACTAGTTCAATCCGTTTTGCACCAAGTTTCGTGCAGTAACAAAACAAATCCAAAATGCACCCAAACAGTACGAAACAAACCAATACTTGAGTTTAGGGTCCAATGGGATGGATCGGGTGCGTTCGTTGCGAAAAAATCCAATGCGACTTAAGGGCACAAACTTGTCCATTAATTGCACCAGTTCAACCCATTTTGCACCGAGATCCATGTAGTAATGAAACATTGCCAAACGCACCGAAACACTACGAAAATGCACCAAAACAAGAGTTTAGGGTCCAATGGGGTGGATCGCGTGCGTTCGTTGCCAAAAATTCCGATACGAGTTCGTGGCTCAAACTTTTGCATTAATTGCACCAGTTCAGCCTATTTCGCACCGAGTTTCATGCAGTAACGAAACAATCCAAAATGCACCCAAACACTACAAAACGCACAAATTCATGAGTTTAGCGTACAATGGGGTGGATCGGGTGCGTTCATTGCGAAAAACTCTGGTGCGATTTCTTGGCACGAACTTCTTCATTAATTGCACTAGTTCAATCCGTTTTGCACCAAGTTTCGTGCAGTAACAAAACAAATCTAAAATGCACCCAAACAGTACGAAACAAACCAATACTTGAGTTTAGGGTCCAATGGGGTGGATCGGGTGCGTTCGTTGCGAAAAAATCCAATGCGACTTAAGGGCACAAACTTGTCCATTAATTGCACCAGTTCAACCCATTTTGCACCGAGATCCATGTAGTAATGAAACATTGCCAAATGCACCGAAACACTACGAAAATGCACCAAAACAAGAGTTTAGGGTCCAATGGGGTGGATCGCGTGCGTTCGATGCCAAAAATTCCGATGCGAGTTCGTGGCTCAAACTTTTGCATTAATTGCACCAGTTCAGCCTATTTCGCACCGAGTTTCATGCAGTAACGAAACAATCCAAAATACACCCAAACACTACAAAACGCACCAATTCATGAGTTTAGCGTACAATGGGGTGGATCGTGTGCGTTCATTGCGAAAAACTCTGATGCGATTTCGTGGCACGAACTTCTTCATTAATTGCACTAGTTCAATCCGTTTTGCACCGAGTTTCGTGCAGTAACAAAACAAATCCAAAATGCACCCAAACAGTACGAAACAAACCAATACTTGAGTTTAGGGTCCAATGGGATGGATCGGGTGCTTTCGTTGCGAAAAATTCCAATGCGACTTAATGGCACAAACTTGTCCATTAATTGCATCAGTTCAACCCATTTTGCACCGAGTACCGTGTAGTAATAAAACATTGCCAAAAGCACCGAAACACTACGAAATGCTCCAGAACATGAGTTTGGTTCCAATGTGGTGGATCGAGTGCGTTCTTTGCAAAAAATTTCGATGCGACTTTATGGCACAAACTTGTCCATTAATTGCACCAGTTCAACCTGTTTTGCACCGAGTTTCATGTAGTAATGAAACATTGACAAATGCACTCAAACACTACAAAAACGCACCAAAACATGAGTTTAGGGTCCAATCGGGTGGATCGCATGCGTTCATTGCCAAAAATTCTGATGCGATTTCGTGGCACGAACTTTTGCATTAATTGCACCAGTTCAGACTATTTCGCACCGATTTTCCTGTAGTAACGAAACAATCCAAAATGCACCCAAACACTACAAAACGCACCAGTTCATGAGTTTTGCGTACAATGGGGTGGATCGGGTGCGTTCATTGCGAAAAACTCTGATGCGATTTCTTGGCACGAACATCTTCATTAATTGCACTAGTTCAATCCGTTTTGCACCAAGTTTCGTGCAGTAACAAAACAAATCCAAAATACACCCAAACAGTACGAAACAAACCAATACTTGAGTTTAGGGTCCAATGGGGTGGATCGGGTGCGTTCGTTGCGAAAAAATCCAATGCGACTTAAGGGCACAAACTTGTCCATTAATTGCACCAGTTCAACCCATTTTGCACCGAGATCCATGTAGTAATGAAACATTGCCAAATGCACCGAAACACTACGAAAATGCACCAAAACAAGAGTTTAGGGTCCAATGGGGTGGATCGCGTGCGTTCGTTGCCAAAAATTCCGATACGAGTTCGTGGCTCAACCTTTTGCATTAATTGCACCAGTTCAGCCTATTTCGCACCGAGTTTCATGCAGTAACGAAACAATCCAAAATGCACCCAAACACTACAAAACGCACAAATTCATGAGTTTAGCGTACAATGGGGTGGATCGGGTGCGTTCATTGCGAAAAACTCTGGTGCGATTTCTTGGCACGAACTTCTTCATTAATTGCACTAGTTCAATCCGTTTTGCACCAAGTTTCGTGCAGTAACAAAACAAATCCAAAATGCACCCAAACAGTACGAAACAAACCAATACTTGAGTTTAGGGTCCAATGGGGTGGATCGGGTGCGTTCGTTGCGAAAAAATCCAATGCGACTTAAGGGCACAAACTTGTCCATTAATTGCACCAGTTCAACCCATTTTGCACCGAGATCCATGTAGTAATGAAACATTGCCAAATGCACAGAAACACTACGAAAATGCACCAAAACAAGAGTTTAGGGTCCAATGGGGTGGATCGCGTGCGTTCGATGCCAAAAATTCCGATGCGAGTTCGTGGCTCAAACTTTTGCATTAATTGCACCAGTTCAGCCTATTTCGCACCGAGTTTCATGCAGTAACGAAACAATCCAAAATACACCCAAACACTACAAAACGCACCAATTCATGAGTTTAGCGTACAATGGGGTGGATCGTGTGCGTTCATTGCGAAAAACTCTGATGCGATTTCGTGGCACGAACTTCTTCATTAATTGCACTAGTTCAATCCGTTTTGCACCGAGTTTCGTGCAGTAACAAAACAAATCCAAAATGCACCCAAACAGTACGAAACAAACCAATACTTGAGTTTAGGGTCCAATGGGGTGGATCGGGTGCGTTCGTTGCGAAAAATTCCAATGCGACTTAATGGCACAAACTTGTCCATTAATTGCATCAGTTCAACCCATTTTGCACCGAGTTCCGTGTAGTAATAAAACATTGCCAAAAGCACCGAAACACTACGAAATGCTCCAGAACATGAGTTTGGTTCCAATGTGGTGGATCGAGTGCGTTCTTTGCAAAAAATTTCGATGCGACTTTATGGCACAAACTTGTCCATTAATTGCACCAGTTCAACCTGTTTTGCACCGAGTTTCATGTAGTAATGAAACATTGACAAATGCACTCAAACACTACAAAAACGCACCAAAACATGAGTTTAGGGTCCAATCGGGTGGATCGCGTGCGTTCGTTGCCAAAAATTCTGATGCGATTTCGTGGCACGAAATTTTGCATTAATTGCACCAGTTCAGACTATTTCGCACCGAGTTTCATGCATTAACGAAACAATCCAAAATGCACCCAAACACTACAAAACGCACCAATTCATGAGTTTAGCGCCCAATGGGGTGGATCGGGTGCGTTCATTGCGAAAAACTCTGATGCGATTTCGTGGCGCGAACTTCTTCATTAATTGCACTAGTTCAATTCGTTTTGCACCAAGTTTCGTGCAGTAACAAAACAAATCCAAAATGCACCCAAACAGTACGAAACAAACAAATACTTGAGTTTAGGGTCCAATGGGGTGGATCGGGTGCGTTCGTTGCGAAATATTCCAATTCGACTTAATGGCACAAACTTGTCCATTAATTGCACCAGTTCAACCCATTTTGCACCGAGATCCGTGCAGTAATGAAACATTGCCAAATGCACCGAAACACTGCGAAAATGCACCAAAACAAGAGTTTAGGGTCCAATGGGGTGGATCGCGTGCGTTCGTTGCCAAAAATTCCGATGCGAGTTCGTGGCTCAAACTTTTGCATTAATTGCACCAGTTCAGCCTATTTCGCACCGAGTTTCATGCAGTAACGAAACAATCCAAAATACACCCAAACACTACAAAACGCACCAATTCATGAGTTTAGCGTACAATGGGCTGGATCGTGTGCGTTCATTGCGAAAAACTCTGATGCGATTTCGTGGCACGAACTTCTTCATTAATTGCACTAGTTCAATCCGTTTTGCACCGAGTTTCGTGCAGTAACAAAACAAATCCAAAATGCACCCAAACAGTACGAAACAAACCAATACTTGAGTTTAGGGTCCAATGGGGAGGATCGGGTGCGTTCGTTGCGAAAAATTCCAATGCGACTTAATGGCACAAACTTGTCCATTAATTGCACCAGTTCAACCCATTTTGCACCGAGTTCCGTGTAGTAATAAAACATTGCCAAAAGCACCGAAACACTACGAAATGCTCCAGAACATGAGTTTGGTTCCAGTGTGGTGGATCGAGTGCGTTCTTTGCAAAAAATTTCGATGCCACTTTATGGCACAAACATGAAACATTGACAAATGCACTCAAACACTACAAAAACGCACCAAAACATGAGTTTAGGGTCCAATGGGGTGGATCGCGTGCGTTCATTGCCAAAAATTCTGATGCGATTTCGTGGCACGGACTTTTCCATTAATTGCACCAGTTCAGACTATTTCGCACCGAGTTTCATGCATTAACGAAACAATCCAAAATGCACCCAAACACTACAAAACGCACCAATTCATGAGTTTAGCGCCCAATGGGGTGGATCGGGTGCGTTCATTGCGAAAAACTCTGATGCGATTTCGTGGCGCGAACTTCTTCATTAATTGCACTAGTTCAATTCGTTTTGCACCAAGTTTCGTGCAGTAACAAAACAAATCCAAAATGCACCCAAACAGTACGAAACAAACAAATACTTGAGTTTAGGGTCCAATGGGGTGGATCGGGTGCGTTCGTTGCGAAATATTCCAATTCGACTTAATGGCACAAACTTGTCCATTAATTGCACCAGTTCAACCCATTTTGCACCGAGATCCGTGCAGTAATGAAACATTGCCAAATGCACCGAAACACTACGAAAATGCACCAAAACAAGAGTTTAGGGTCCAATGGGGTGGATCGCGAGCGTTCGTTGCCAAAAATTCCGATGCGAGTTCGTGGCTCAAACTTTTGCATTAATTGCACCAGTTCAGCCTATTTCGCACCGAGTTTCATGCAGTAACGAAACAATCCAAAATACACCCAAACACTACAAAACGCACCAATTCATGAGTTTAGCGTACAATAGGCTGGATCGTGTGCGTTCATTGCGAAAAACTCTGATGCGATTTCGTGGCACGAACTTCTTCATTAATTGCACTAGTTCAATCCGTTTTGCACCGAGTTTCGTGCAGTAACAAAACAAATCCAAAATGCACCCAAACAGTACGAAACAAACCAATACTTGAGTTTAGGGTCCAATGGGGAGGATCGGGTGCGTTCGTTGCGAAAAATTCCAATGCGACTTAATGGCACAAACTTGTCCATTAATTGCACCAGTTCAACCCATTTTGCACCGAGTTCCGTGTAGTAATAAAACATTGCCAAAAGCACCGAAACACTACGAAATGCTCCAGAACATGAGTTTGGTTCCAGTGTGGTGGATCGAGTGCGTTCTTTGCAAAAAATTTCGATGCGACTTTATGGCACAAACTTGTCCATTAATTGCACCAGTTCAACCTGTTTTGCACCGAGTTTCATGTAGTAATGAAACATTGACAAATGCACTCAAACACTACAAAAACGCACCAAAACATGAGTTTAGGGTCCAATGGGGTGGATCGCGTGCGTTCATTGCCAAAAATTCTGATGCGATTTCGTGGCACGGACTTTTCCATTAATTGCACCAGTTCAGACTATTTCGCACCGAGTTTCATGCATTAACGAAACAATCCAAAATGCACCCAAACACTACAAAACGCACCAATTCATGAGTTTAGCGCCCAATGGGGTGGATCGGGTGCGTTCATTGCGAAAAACTCTGATGCGATTTTGTGGCGCGAACTTCTTCATTAATTGCACTAGTTCAATTCGTTTTGCACCAAGTTTCGTGCAGTAACAAAACAAATCCAAAATGCACCCAAACAGTACGAAACAAACAAATACTTGAGTTTAGGGTCCAATGGGGTGGATCGGGTGCGTTCGTTGCGAAATATTCCAATTCGACTTAATGGCACAAACTTGTCCATTAATTGCACCAGTTCAACCCATTTTGCACCGAGATCCGTGCAGTAATGAAACATTGCCAAATGCACCGAAACACTATGAAAATGCACCAAAACAAGAGTTTAGTGTCCAATGGGGTGGATCGCGTGCGTTCGTTGCCAAAAAATTCCGATGCGAGTTCATGGCTCGAACTTTTGCATTAATTGCACCAGTTCAGCCTATTTCGCACCGAGTTTCATGCAGTAACGAAACAATCCAAAATGCACCCAAACACTACAAAACGCACAAATTCATGAGTTTTGCGTACAATGGGGTGGATCGGGTGCGTTCATTGCGAAAAACTCTGATGCGATTTCTTGGCACGAACTTCTTCATTAATTGCACTAGTTCAATCCGTTTTGCACCAAGTTTCGTGCAGTAACAAAACAAATCCAAAATGCACCCAAACAGTACGAAACAAACCAATACTTGAGTTTAGGGTCCAATGGGGTGGATCGGGTGCGTTCGTTGCGAAAAAATCCAATGCGACTTAAGGGCTCAAACTTGTCCATTAATTGCACCAGTTCAACCCATTTTGCACCAAGATCCATGTAGTAATGAAACATTGCCAAATGCACCGAAACACTACGAAAATGCACCAAAACAAGAGTTTAGGGTCCAATGGGGTGGATCGCGTGCGTTCGTTGCCAAAAATTCCGATACGAGTTCGTGGCTCAAACTTTTGCATTAATTGCACCTGTTCAGCCTATTTCGCACCGAGTTTCATGCAGTAACGAAACAATCCAAAATGCACCCAAACACTACAAAACGCACAAATTCATGAGTTTAGCGTACAATGGGGTGGATCGGGTGCGTTCATTGCGAAAAATTCTGATGCGATTTCTTGGCACGAACTTCTTCATTAATTGCACTAGTTCAATCCGTTTTGCACCAAGTTTCGTGCAGTAACAAAACAAATCCAAAATGCACCCAAACAGTACGAAACAAGCCAATACTTGAGTTTAGGGTCCAATGGGGTGGATCGGGTGCGTTCGTTGCGAAAAAATCCAATGCGACTTAAGGGCACAAACTTGTCCATTAATTGCACCAGTTCAACCCATTTTGCACCGAGATCCATGTAGTAATGAAACATTGCCAAATGCACCGAAACACTACGAAAATGCACCAAAACAAGAGTTTAGGGTCCAATGGGGTGGATCGCGTGCGTTCGATGCCAAAAATTCCGATGCGAGTTCGTGGCTCAAACTTTTGCATTAATTGCACCAGTTCAGCCTATTTCGCACCGAGTTTCATGCAGTAACGAAACAATCCAAAATACACCCAAACACTACAAAACGCACCAATTCATGAGTTTAGCGTACAATGGGGTGGATCGTGTGCGTTCATTGCGAAAAACTCTGATGCGATTTCGTGGCACGAACTTCTTCATTAATTGCACTAGTTCAATCCGTTTTGCACCGAGTTTCGTGCAGTAACAAAACAAATCCAAAATGCACCCAAACAGTACGAAACAAACCAATACTTGAGTTTAGGGTCCAATGGGGTGGATCGGGTGCGTTCGTTGCGAAAAATTCCAATGCGACTTAATGGCACAAACTTGTCCATTAATTGCACCAGTTCAACCCATTTTGCACCGAGTTCCGTTTAGTAATAAAACATTGCCAAAAGCACCGAAACACTACGAAATGCTCCAGAACATGAGTTTGGTTCCAGTGTGGTGGATCGAGTGCGTTCTTTGCAAAAAATTTCAATGCAACTTTATGGCACAAACTTGTCCATTAATTGCACCAGTTCAACCTGTTTTGCACCGAGTTTCATGTAGTAATGAAACATTGACAAATGCACTCAAACACTACAAAAACGCACCAAAACATGAGTTTAGGGTCCAATGGGGTGGATCGCGTGCGTTCGTTGCCAAAAATTCTGATGCGATTTCGTGGAACGAACTTTTGCATTAATTGCACCAGTTCAGACTATTTCGCACCGAGTTTCATGCATTAACGAAACAATCCAAAATGCACCCAAACACTACAAAACGCACCAATTCATGAGTTTAGCGCCCAATGGGGTGGATCGGGTGCGTTCATTGCGAAAAACTCTGATGCGATTTCGTGGCGCGAACTTCTTCATTAATTGCACTAGTTCAATTCGTTTTGCACCAAGTTTCGTGCAGTAACAAAACAAATCCAAAATGCACCCAAACAGTACGAAACAAACAAATACTTGAGTTTAGGGTCCAATGGGGTGGATCGGGCGCGTTCGTTGCGAAATATTCCAATTCGACTTAATGGCACAAACTTGTCCATTAATTGCACCAGTTCAACCCATTTTGCACCGATATCCGTGCAGTAATGAAACATTGCCAAATGCACCGAAACACTACGAAAATGCACCAAAACAAGAGTTTAGGGTCCAATGGGGTGGATCGCGTGCGTTCGTTGCCAAAAATTCCGATGCGAGTTCGTGGCTCAAACTTTTGCATTAATTGCACCAGTTCAGCCTATTTCACACCGAGTTTCATGCAGTAACGAAACAATCCAAAATACACCCAAACACTACAAAACGCACCAATTCATGAGTTTAGCGTACAATGGGGTGGATCGTGTGCGTTCATTGCGAAAAACTCTGATGCGATTTCGTGGCACGAACTTCTTCATTAATTGCACTAGTTCAATCCGTTTTGCACCGAGTTTCGTGCAGTAACAAAACTAATCCAAAATGCACCCAAACAGTACGAAACAAACCAATACTTGAGTTTAGGGTCCAATGGGGTGGATCGGGTGCGTTTGTTGCGAAAAATTCCAATGCGACTTAATGGCACAAACTTGTCCATTAATTGCACCAGTTCAACCCATTTTGCACCGAGTTCCGTTTAGTAATAAAACATTGCCAAAAGCACCGAAACACTACGAAATGCTCCAGAACATGAGTTTGGTTCCAGTGTGGTGGATCGAGTGCGTTCTTTGCAAAAAATTTCGATGCGACTTTATGGCACAAACTTGTCCATTAATTGCACCAGTTCAACCTGTTTTGCACCGAGTTTCATGTAGTAATGAAACATTGACAAATGCACTCAAACACTACAAAAACGCACCAAAACATGAGTTTAGGGTCCAATGGGGTGGATCGCGTGCGTTCGTTGCCAAAAATTCTGATGCGATTTCGTGGCACGAACTTTTGCATTAATTGCACCAGTTCAGACTATTTCGCACCGAGTTTCATGCATTAACGAAACAATCCAAAATGCACCCAAACACTACAAAACGCACCAATTCATGAGTTTAGCGCCCAATGGGGTGGATCGGGTGCGTTCATTGCGAAAAACTCTGATGCGATTTCGTGGCGCGAACTTCTTCATTAATTGCACTAGTTCAATTCGTTTTGCACCAAGTTTCGTGCAGTAACAAAACAAATCCAAATGCACCCAAACAGTACGAAACAAACAAATACTTGAGTTTAGGGTCCAATGGGGTGGATCGGGCGCGTTCGTTGCGAAATATTCCAATTCGACTTAATGGCACAAACTTGTCCATTAATTGCACCAGTTCAACCCATTTTGCACCGAGATCCGTGCAGTAATGAAACATTGCCAAATGCACCGAAACACTACGAAAATGCACCAAAACAAGAGTTTAGGGTCCAATGGGGTGGATCGCGTGCGTTCGTTGCCAAAAATTCCGATGCGAGTTCGTGGCTCAAACTTTTGCATTAATTGCACCAGTTCAGCCTATTTCGCACCGAGTTTCATGCAGTAACAAAACAATCCAAAATACACCCAAACACTACAAACGCACCAATTCATGAGTTTAGCGTACAATGGGGTGGATCGTGTGCGTTCATTGCGAAAAACTCTGATGCGATTTCGTGGCACGAACTTCTTCATTAATTGCACTAGTTCAATCCGTTTTGCACCGAGTTTCGTGCAGTAACAAAACTAATCCAAAATGCACCCAAACAGTACGAAACAAACCAATACTTGAGTTTAGGGTCCAATGGGGTGGATCGGGTGCGTTCGTTGCGAAAAATTCCAATGCGACTTAATGGCACAAACTTGTCCATTAATTGCGCCAGTTCAACCCATTTTGCACCGAGTTTCGTGTAGTAATAAAACATTGCCAAAAGCACCGAAACACTACGAAATGCTCCAGAACATGAGTTTGGTTCCAGTGTGGTGGATCGAGTGCGTTCTTTGCAAAAAATTTCGATGCGATTTTATGGCACAAACTTGTCCATTAATTGCACCAGTTCAACCTGTTTTGCACCGAGTTTCATGTAGTAATGAAACATTGACAAATGCACTCAAACACTACTAAAACGCACCAAAACATGAGTTTAGGGTCCAATGGGGTGGATCGCGTGCGTTCGTTGCCAAAAATTCTGATGCGATTTCGTGGCACAGACTTTTCCAATAATTGCACCAGTTCAGACTATTTCGCACCGAGTTTCATGCATTAACGAAACAATCCAAAATGCACCCAAACACTACAAAACGCACCAATTCATGAGTTTAGCGCCCAATGGGGTGGATCGGGTGCGTTCATTGCGAAAAACTCTGATGCGATTTTGTGCCGCGAACTTCTTCATTAATTGCACTAGTTCAATTCGTTTTGCACCAAGTTTCGTGCAGTAACAAAACAAATCCAAAATGCACCCAAATAGTACGAAACAAACAAATACTTGAGTTTAGGGTCCAATGGGGTGGATCGGGTGCGTTCGTTGCGAAAAATTCAATTGCGACTTAATGGCACAAACTTGTCCATTAATTGCACCAGTTCAACCCATTTTGCACCGAGTTCCGTGTAGTAATAAAACATTGCCAAAAGCACCGAAACACTACGAAATGCTCCAGAACATGAGTTTGGTTCCAATGTGGTGGATCGAGTGCGTTCTTTGCAAAAAATTTCGATGCGACTTTATGGCACAAACTTGTCCATTAATTGCACCAGTTCAACCTGTTTTGCACCGAGTTTCATGTAGTAATGAAACATTGACAAATACACTCAAACACTACAAAAACGCACCAAAACATGAGTTTAGGGTCCAATGGGGTGGATCGCGTGCGTTTGTTGCCAAAAATTCTGATACGATTTCGTGCCACGAACTTTTGCATTAATTGCACTAGTTCAGACTATTTCGCACCGAGTTTCATGCATTAACGAAACAATCCAAAATGCACCCAAACACTACAAAACGCACCAATTCATGAGTTTAGCGCCCAATGGGGTGGATCGGGTGCGTTCATTGCGAAAAACTCTGATGCGATTTCGTGGCGCGAACTTCTTCAATAATTGCACTAGTTCAATTCGTTTTGCACCAAGTTTCGTGCAGTAACAAAACAAATCCAAAATGCACCCAAATAGTACGAAACAAATAAATACTTGAGTTTAGGGTCCAATGGGGTGGATCGGGTGCGTTCGTTGCGAAATATTCCAATTCGACTTAATGGCACAAACTTGTCCATTAATTGCACCAGTTCAACCCATTTTGCACCGAGATCCGTGCAGTAATGAAACATTGCCAAATGCACCGAAACACTACGAAAATGCACCAAAACAAGAGTTTAGGGTCCAATGGGGTGGATCGCGTGCGTTCGTTGCCAAAAAATTCCGATGCGAGTTCATGGCTCGAACTTTTGCATTAATTGCACCAGTTCAGCCTATTTCGCACCGAGTTTCATGCAGTATCGAAACAATCCAAAATGCACCCAAACACTACAAAACGCACAAATTCATGAGTTTAGCGTACAATGGGGTGGATCGGGTGCGTTCATTGCGAAAAACTCTGATGCGATTTCGTGGCACGAACTTCTTCAATAATTGCACTAGTTCAATCCGTTTTGTACCGAGTTTCGTGCAGTAACAAAACAAATCCAAAATGCACCCAAACAGTACGAAAGAAACCAATACTTGAGTTTAGGGTCCAATGGGGTGGATCGGGTGCGTTCGTTGCGAAAAATTCCAATGCGACTTAATGGCACAAACTTGTCCATTAATTGCACCAGTTCAACCCATTTTGCACCGAGATCCGTGCAGTAATGAAACATTGCCAAATGCACCGAAACACTACGAAAATGCACCAAAATAAGAGTTTAGGGTCCAATGGGGTGGATCGCGTGCGTTCGTTGCCAAAAATTCCGATGCGAGTTCATGGCTCGAACTTTTGCATTAATTGCACCAGTTCAGCCTATTTCGTACCGAGTTTCATGCAGTAACGAAACAATCCAAAATGCACCCAAACACTACAAAATGCACAAATTCATGAGTTTAGCATACAGTGGGGTGGATCGGGTGCGTTCATTGCGAAAAACTCTGATGCGATTTCTTGGCACGAACTTCTTCATTAATTGCACTAGTTCAATCCGTTTTGCACCAAGTTTCGTGCAGTAACAAAACAAATCCAAAATGCACCCAAACAGTACGAAACAAACCAATACTTGAGTTTAGGGTCCAATGGGGTGGATCGGGTGCGTTCGTTGCGAAAAAATTGAATGCGACTTAAGGGCACAAACTTGTCCATTAATTGCACCAGTTCAACACATTTTGCACCGAGATCCATGTAGTAATGAAACATTGCCAAATGCACCGAAACACTACGAAAATGCACCAAAACAAGAGTTTAGGGACCAATGGGGTGGATCGCGTGCGTTCGTTGCCAAAAATTCCGATGCGAGTTCGTGGCTCAAACTTTTGCATTAATTGCACCAGTTCAGCCTATTTCGCACCGAGTTTCATGCAGTAACGAAACAATCCAAAATACACCCAAACACTACAAAACGCACCAATTCATGAGTTTAGCGTACAATGGGGTGGATCGGGTGCGTTCATTGCGAAAAACTCTGATACGATTTCGTGTCACGAACTTCTTCATTAATTGCACTAGTTCAATCCGTTTTGCACCGAGTTTCGTGCAGTAACAAAACAAATCCAAAATACACCCAAACAGTACGAAACAAACCAATACTTGAGTTTAGGGTCCAATGGGGTGGATCGGGTGCGTTCGTTGCAAAAAATTCCAATGCGACTTAATGGCACAAACTTCTCCATTAATTGCACCAGTTCAACCCATTTTGCACCGAGTTTCGTGTAGTAATAAAACATTGCCAAAAGCACCGAAACACTACGAAATGCTCCAGAACATGAGTTTGGTTCCAGTGTGGTGGATCGAGTGCGTTCTTTGCAAAAAATTTCGATGCGACTTTATGGCACAAACTTGTCCATTAATTGCACCAGTTCAACCTGTTTTGCACCGAGTTTCATGTAGTAATGAAACATTGACAAATGCACTCAAACACTACAAAAACGCACCAAAACATGAGTTTAGGGTCCAATGGTGTGGATCGCGTGCGTTCGTTGCCAAAAATTCTGATGCGATTTCGTGGCACGGACTTTTCCATTAATTGCACTAGTTCAGACTATTTCGCACCAAGTTTCATGCATTAACGAAACAATCCAAAATGCACCCAAACACTACAAAACGAACCAATTCTTGAGTTTAGCGCCCAATGGGGTGGATCGGGTGCGTTCATTGCGAAAAACTCTGATGCGATTTTGTGGCGCGAACTTCTTCATTAATTGCACTAGTTCAATTCGTTTTGCACCAAGTTTCGTGCAGTAACAAAACAAATCCAAAATGCACCCAAATAGTACGAAACAAACAAATACTTGAGTTTAGGGTCCAATGGGGTGGATCGGGTGCGTTCGTTGCGAAATATTCCAATTCGACTTAATGGCACAAACTTGTCCATTAATTGCACCAGTTCAACCCATTTTGCACCGAGATCCGTGCAGTAATGAAACATTGCCAAATGCACCGAAACACTACGAAAATGCACCAAAACAAGAGTTTAGGGTCCAATGGGGTGGATCGCGTGCGTTCGTCGCCAAAAAATTCCGATGCGAGTTCATGGCTCGAACTTTTGCATTAATTGCACCAGTTCAGCCTATTTCGCACCGAGTTTCATGCAGTATCGAAACAATCCAAAATGCACCCAAACACTACAAAACGCACAAATTCATGAGTTTAGCGTACAATGGGGTGGATCGGGTGCGTTCATTGCGAAAAACTCTGATGCGATTTCGTGGCACGAACTTCTTCAATAATTGCACTAGTTCAATCCGTTTTGCACCGAGTTTCGTGCAGTAACAAAACAAATCCAAAATGCACCCAAACAGTATGAAAGAAACCAATACTTGAGTTTAGGGTCCAATGGGGTGGATCGGGTGCGTTCGTTGCGAAAAATTCCAATGCGACTTAATGGCACAAACTTGTCCATTAATTGCACCAGTTCAACCCATTTTGCACCGAGATCCGTGCAGTAATGAAACATTGCCAAATGCACCGAAACACTACGAAAATGCACCAAAATAAGAGTTTAGGGTCCAATGGGGTGGATCGCGTGCGTTCGTTGCCAAAAATTCCGATGCGAGTTCATGGCTCGAACTTTTGCATTAATTGCACCAGTTTAGCCTATTTCGTACCGAGTTTCATGCAGTAACGAAATAATCCAAAATGCACCCAAACACTACAAAATGCACAAATTCATGAGTTTAGCGTACAGTGGGGTGGATCGGGTGCGTTCATTGTGAAAAACTCTGATGCGATTTCTTGGCACGAACTTCTTCATTAATTGCACTAGTTCAATCCGTTTTGCACCGAGTTTCGTGCAGTAACAAAACAAATCCAAAATGCACCCAAACAGAACGAAAGAAACCAATACTTGAGTTTAGGGTCCAATGGGGTGGATCGGGTGCGTTCGTTGCGAAAAATTCCAATGCGACTTAATGGCACAAACTTGTCCATTAATTGCACCAGTTCAACCCATTTTGCACCGAGAACCGTGCAGTAATGAAACATTGCCAAATGCACCGAAACACTACGAAAATGCACCAAAATAAGAGTTTAGGGTCCAATGGGGTGGATCGCGTGCGTTCGTTGCCAAAAATTCCGATGCGAGTTCATGGCTCGAACTTTTGCATTAATTGCACCAGTTCAGCCTATTTCGTACCGAGTTTCATGCAGTAACGAAACAATCCAAAATGCACCCAAACACTACAAAATGCACAAATTCATGAGTTTAGCGTACAGTGGGGTGGATCGGGTGCGTTCATTGCGAAAAACTCTGATGCGATTTCTTGGCACGAACTTCTTCATTAATTGCACTAGTTCAATCCGTTTTGCACCAAGTTTCGTGCAGTAACAAAACAAATCCAAAATGCACCCAAACAGTACGAAACAAACCAATACTTGAGTTTAGGGTCCAATGGGGTGGATCGGGTGCGTTCGTTGCGAAAAAATTGAATGCGACTTAAGGGCACAAACTTGTCCATTAATTGCACCAGTTCAACACATTTTGCACCGAGATCCATGTAGTAATGAAACATTGCCAAATGCACCGAAACACTACGAAAATGCACCAAAACAAGAGTTTAGGGTCCAATGGGGTGGATCGCGTGCGTTCGTTGCCAAAAATTCCGATGCGAGTTCGTGGCTCAAACTTTTGCATTAATTGCACCAGTTCAGCCTATTTCGCACCGAGTTTCATGCAGTAACGAAACAATCCAAAATACACCCAAACACTACAAAACGCACCAATTCATGAGTTTAGCGTACAATGGGGTGGATCGGGTGCGTTCATTGCGAAAAACTCTGATACGATTTCGTGTCACGAACTTCTTCATTAATTGCACTAGTTCAATCCGTTTTGCACCGATTTTCGTGCAGTAACAAAACAAATCCAAAATACACCCAAACAGTACGAAACAAACCAATACTTGAGTTTAGGGTCCAATGGGGTGGATCGGGTGCGTTCGTTGCGAAAAATTCCAATGCGACTTAATGGCACAAACTTGTCCATTAATTGCACCAGTTCAACCCATTTTGCACCGAGTTTCGTGTAGTAATAAAACATTGCCAAAAGCACCGAAACACTACGAAATGCTCCAGAACATGAGTTTGGTTCCAGTGTGGTGGATCGAGTGCGTTCTTTGCAAAAAAATTCGATGCGACTTTATGGCACAAACTTGTCCATTAATTGCACCAGTTCAACATGTTTTGCACCGAGTTTCATGTAGTAATGAAACATTGACAAATGCACTCAAACACTACAAAAACGCACCAAAACATGAGTTTAGGGTCCAATGGTGTGGATCGCGTGCGTTCGTTGCCAAAAATTCTGATGCGATTTCGTGGCACGGACTTTTCCATTAATTGCACCAGTTCAGACTATTTCGCACCAAGTTTCATGTATTAACGAAACAATCCAAAATGCACCCAAACACTACAAAACGCACCAATTCATGAGTTTAGCGCCCAATGGGGTGGATCGGGTGCGTTCATTGCGAAAAACTCTGATGCGATTTCGTGGCACGAACTTCTTCAATAATTGCACTAGTTCAATCCGTTTTGCACCGAGTTTCGTGCAGTAACAAAACAAATCCAAAATGCACCCAAACAGAACGAAAGAAACCAATACTTGAGTTTAGGGTCCAATGGGGTGGATCGGGTGCGTTCGTTGCGAAATATTCCAATTCGACTTAATGGCACAAACTTGTCCATTAATTGCACCAGTTCAACCCATTTTGCACCGAGATCCGTGCAGTAATGAAACATTGCCAAATGCACCGAAACACTACGAAAATGCACCAAAATAAGAGTTTAGGGTCCAATGGGGTGGATCGCGTGCGTTCGTTGCCAAAAATTCCGATGCGAGTTCATGGCTCGAACTTTTGCATTAATTGCACCAGTTCAGCCTATTTCGTACCGAGTTTCATGCAGTAACGAAACAATCCAAAATGCACCCAAACACTACAAAATGCACAAATTCATGAGTTTAGCGTACAGTGGGGTGGATCGGGTGCGTTCATTGCGAAAAACTCTGATGTGATTTCTTGGCACGAACTTCTTCATTAATTGCACTAGTTCAATCTGTTTTGCACCAAGTTTCGTGCAGTAACAAAACAAATCCAAAATGCACCCAAACAGTACGAAACAAACCAATACTTGAGTTTAGGGTCCAATGGGTGGATCGGGTGCGTTCGTTGCGAAAAAATTGAATGCGACTTAAGGGCACAAACTTGTCCATTAATTGCACCAGTTCAACACATTTTGCACCGAGATCCATGTAGTAATGAAACATTGCCAAATGCACCGAAACACTACGAAAATGCACCAAAACAAGAGTTTAGGGTCCAATGGGGTGGATCGCGTGCGTTCGTTGCCAAAAATTCCGATGCGAGTTCGTGGCTCAAACTTTTGCATTAATTGCACCAGTTCAGCTTATTTCGCACCGAGTTTCATGCAGTAACGAAACAATCCAAAATACACCCAAACACTACAAAACGCACCAATTCATGAGTTTAGCGTACAATGGGGTGGATCGGGTGCGTTCATTGCGAAAAACTCTGATACGATTTCGTGTCACGAACTTCTTCATTAATTGCACTAGTTCAATCCGTTTTGCACCGAGTTTCGTGCAGTAACAAAACAAATCCAAAATACACCCAAACAGTACGAAACAAACCAATACTTGAGTTTAGGGTCCAATGGGGTGGATCGGGTGCGTTCGTTGCGAAAAATTCCAATGCGACTTAATGGCACAAACTTGTCCATTAATTGCACCAGTTCAACCCATTTTGCACCGAGTTTAGTGTAGTAATAAAACATTGCCAAAAGCATCGAAACACTACGCAATGCTCCAGAACATGAGTTTGGTTCCAATGTGGTGGATCGAGTGCGTTCTTTGCAAAAAATTTCGATGCGACTTGATGGCACAAACTTGTCAATTAATTGCACCAGTTCAACCTGTTTTGCACCGAGTTTCATGTAGTAATGAAACATTGACAAATGCACTCAAACACTACAAAAACGCACCAAAACATGAGTTTAGGGTCCAATGGGGTGGATCGCGTGCGTTCGTTGCCAAAAAATCTGATGCGATTTCGTGGCACGAACTTTTGCACTAATTGCACCAGTTCAGACTATTTCGCACCGAGTTTCATGCATTAACGAAACAATCCAAAATGCACCCAAACACTACAAAACACACCAATTCATGAGTTTAGCGCCCAATGGGGTGGATCGGGTGCGTTCATTGGGAAAAACTCTGATGCGATTTCGTGGCGCGAACTTCTTCATTAATTGCACTAGTTCAATTCGTTTTGCACCAAGTTTCGTGCAGTAACAAAACAAATCCAAAATGCACCCAAACAGTACGAAACAAACAAATACTTGAGTATAGGGTCCAATGGGGTGGATCGGGTGCGTTCGTTGCGAAATATTCCAATTCGACTTAATGGCACAAACTTGTCCATTAATTGCACCAGTTCAACCCATTTTGCACCGAGATCCGTGCAGTAATGAAACATTGCCAAATGCACCGAAACACTACGAAAATGCACCAAAACAAGAGTTTAGGGTCCAATGGGGTGGATCGCGTGCATTCGTTGCCAAAAAATTCCGATGCGAGTTCATGGCTCGAACTTTTGCATTAATTGCACCAGTTCAGCCTATTTCGCACCGAGTTTCATGCAGTAACGAAACAATCCAAAATGCACCCAAACACTACAAAACGCACAAATTCATGAGTTTAGCGTACAATGGGGTGGATCGGGTGCGTTCATTGCGAAAAACTCTGATGCGATTTCGTGGCACGAACTTCTTCATTAATTGCACTAGTTCCATCAGTTATGCACCAAGTTTCGTGCAGTAACAAAACAAATCCAAAATGCACCCAAACAGTACGAAACAAACCAATACTTGAGTTTAGGGTCCAATGGGGTGGATCGGGTGCGTTCGTTGGGAAAAAATCCAATGCGACTTAAGGGCACAAACTTGTCCATTAATTGCACCAGTTCAACCCATTTTGCACCGAGATCCGTGTAGTAATGAAACATTGCCAAATGCACCAAAACACTACGAAAATGCACCAAAACAAGAGTTTAGGGTCCAATGGGGTGGATCGCGTGCGTTCGTTGCCAAAAATTCCGATGCGAGGTCGTGGCTCAAACTTTTGCATTAATTGCACCAGTTCAGCCTACTTCGCACCGAGTTTCATGCAGTAACGAAACAATCCAAAATACACCCAAACACTACAAAACGCACCAATTCATGAGTTTAGCGTACAATGGGGTGGATCGGGTGCGTTCATTGCGAAAAACTCTGATGCGATTTCGTGGCACGAACTTCTTCATTAATTGCACTAGTTCAATCCGTTTTGCACCGAGTTTCGTGCAGTAACAAAACAAATCTAAAATGCACCCAAACAGTATGAAACAAACCAATACTTGAGTTTAGGGTCCAATGGGGTGGATCGGGTGCGTTCGTTGCGAAAAATTCCAATGCGACTTAATGGCACAAACTTGTCCATTAATTGCACTAGTTCAACCCATTTCGCACCGAGTTCCGTGTAGTAATAAAACATTGCCAAAAGCACCGAAACACTACGAAATGCTCCAGAACATGAGTTTGGTTCCAATGTGGTGGATCGAGTGTGTTCTTTGCAAAAAATTTCGATGCGACTTTATGGCACAAACTTGTCCATTAATTGCACTAGTTCAACCTGTTTTGCACCGAGTTTCATGTTGTAATGAAACATTGAAAAATGCACTCAAACACTACAAAAACGCACCAAAATATGAGCTTAGGGTCCAATGGGGTGGATCGCGCGCGTTCGTTGCCAAAACTTCTGATGCGATTTAACTTTTGCATTAATTGCACCAGTTCAGACTATTTCGCACCGAGTTTCATGCATTAACGAAACAATCCAAAATGCACCCAAACACTACAAAACACACCAATTCATGAGTTTAGCGCCCAATGGGGTGGATCGGGTGCGTTCATTGCGAAAAACTCTGATGCGATTTCGTGGCGCGAACTTCTTCATTAATTGCACTAGTTCAATTCGTTTTGCACCGAGTTTCGTGCAGTAACAAAACAAATCCAAAATGCACCCAAACAATACGAAACAAACTAATACTTGAGTTTAGGGTCCAATGGGGTGGATCGGGTGCGTTCGTTGCAAAAAATTCCAATGCGACTTAATGGCACAAACTTGTCCATGAATTGCACCAGTTCAACCCATTTTGCACCGAGTTCCGTGTAGTAATAAAACATTGCCAAAAGCACCGAAACACTACGCAATGCTCCAGAACATGAGTTCGGTTCCAATGTGGTGGATCGAGTGCGTTCTTTGCAAAAAAATTCGATGCGACTTTATGGCACAAACTTGTCAATTAATTGCACCAGTTCAACCTGTTTTGCACCGAGTTTCATGTAGTAATGAAACATTGACAAATGCACTCAAACACTACAAAAACGCACCAAAACATGAGTTTAGGGTCCAATGGGGTGGATCGCGTGCGTTTGTTGCCAAAAATTCTGATGCGATTTCGTGGCTCGAACTTTTGCATTAATTGCACTAGTTCAGACTATTTCGCACCGAGTTTCATGCATTAACGAAACAATCCAAAATGCACCCAAACACTACAAAACACACCAATTCATGAGTTTAGCGCCCAATGGGGTGGATCGGGTGCGTTCATTGCGAAAAACTCTGATGCGATTTCGTGGCGCGAACTTCTTCATTAATTGCACTAGTTCAATTCGTTTTGCACCAAGTTTCGTGCAGTAACAAAACAAATCCAAAATGCACCCAAACAGTACGAAACAAACAAATACTTGAGTTTAGGGTCCAATGGGGTGGATCGGGTGCGTTCGTTGCGAAATATTCCAATTCGACTTAATGGCACAAACTTGTCCATTAATTGCACCAGTTCAACCCATTTTGCACCGAGATCCGTGTAGTAATGAAACATTGCCAAATGCACCGAAACACTACGAAAATGCACCAAAACAAGAGTTTAGGGTCCAATGGGGTGGATCGCGTGCGTTCGTTGCCAAAAAATTCCGATGCGAGTTCATGGCTCGAACTTTTGCATTAATTGCACCAGTTCAGCCTATTTCGCACCGAGTTTCATGCAGTAACGAAACAATCCAAAATGCACCCAAACACTACAAAACGCACAAATTCATGAGTTTAGCGTACAATGGGGTGGATCGGGTGCGTTCATTGCGAAAAACTCTGATGCGATTTCGTGGCACGAACTTCTTCATTAATTGCACTAGTTCAATCAGTTTTGCACCAAGTTTCGTGCAGTAACAAAACAAATCCAAAATGCACCCAAACAATACGAAACAAACCAATACTTGAGTTTAGGGTCCAATGGGGTGGATCGGGTGCGTTCGTTGCGAAAAAATCCAATGCGACTTAAGGGCACAAACTTGTCCATTAATTGCACCAGTTCAACCCATTTTGCACCGAGATCCGTGTAGTAATGAAACATTGCCAAATGCACCGAAACACTACGAAAATGCACCAAAACAAGAGTTTAGGGTCCAATGGGGTGGATCGCGTGCGTTCGTTGCCAAAAATTCTGATGCGAGGTCGTGGCTCAAACTTTTGCATTAATTGCACCAGTTCAGCCTACTTCGCACCGAGTTTCATGCAGTAACGAAACAATCCAAAATACACCCAAACACTACAAAACGCACCAATTCATGAGTTTAGCGTACAATGGGGTGGATCGGGTGCGTTCATTGCGAAAAACTCTGATGCGATTTCGTGGCACGAACTTCTTCATTAATTGCACTAGTTCAATCCGTTTTGCACCGAGTTTCGTGCAGTAACAAAACAAATACAAAATGCACCCAAACAGTACGAAACAAACCAATACTTGAGTTTAGGGTCCAATGGGGTGGATCGGGTGCGTTCGTTGCGAAAAATTCCAATGCGACTTAATGGCACAAACTTGTCCATTAATTGCACCAGTTCAACCCATTTTGCACAGAGTTCCGTGTAGTAATAAAACATTGCCAAAAGCACCGAAACACTACGAAATGCTCCAGAACATGAGTTTGGTTCCAATGTGGTGGATCGAGTGCGTTCTTTGCAAAAAATTTCGATGCGACTTTATGGCACAAACTTGTCCATTAATTGCACCAGTTCAACCTGTTTTGCACCGAGTTTCATGTAGTAATGAAACATTGACAAATGCACTCAAACACTACAAAAACGCACCAAAACATGAGTTTAGGGTTCAATGGGGTGGATCGCGCGCGTTCGTTGCCAAAAATTCTGATGCGATTTAACTTTTGCATTAATTGCACCAGTTCAGACTATTTCGCACCGAGTTTCATGCATTAACGAAACAATCCAAAATGCACCCAAACACTACAAAACGCACCAATTCATGAGTTTAGCGCCCAATGGGGTGGATCGGGTGCGTTCATTGCGAAAAACTCTGATGCGATTTCGTGGCGCGAACTTCTTCATTAATTGCACTAGTTCAATTCGTTTTGCACCAAGTTTCGTGCAGTAACAAAACAAATCCAAAATGCACCCAACAGTATGAAACAAACAAATACTTGAGTTTAGGGTTCAATGGGGTGGATCGGGTGCGTTCCTTGCGAAATATTCCAATTCGACTTAATGGCACAAACTTGTCCATCAATTGCACCAGTTCAACATGTTCTGCACCAAGTTTCATGTAGTAACGAAACATTGACAAATGCACCCCAAACACTACGAAAATGCACCAAAACATGAGTTTAGTGTTCAATGGGGTGGATCGCGTGCGTTCATTGCCAAAAATTCCGATGTGAGTTCCTGGCACGAACTTTTGCATTAATTGCACCAGTTCAGCCTATTTCGCACCGAGTTTCATGCAGTAACGAAACATTCCAAAATGCACCCATACACTACAAAATGCACCAATTCATGAGTTTAGCGTCCAATGGGGTGGATCGGGTGCGTTCATTGCGAAAAACTCTGATGCGATTTCGTGGCACGAACTTCTTCATTAATTGCACTAGTTCAATCAGTTTTGCACCAAGTTTCGTGCAGTAACAAAACAAATCCAAAATGCACCCAAACAGTATGAAACAAACCAATACTTGAGTTTAGGGTCCAATGGGGTGGATCGGGTGCGTTCGTTGGGAAAAAAATCCAATGCGACTTAAGGGCACAAACTTGTCCATTAATTGCACCAGTTCAACCCATTTTGCACCGAGATCCGTGTAGTAATGAAACATTGCCAAATGCACCAAAACACTACGAAAATGCACCAAAACAAGAGTTTAGGGTCCAATGGGGTGGATCACGTGCGTTCGTTGCCAAAAATTCCGATGCGAGGTCGTGGCTCAAACTATTGCATTAATTGCACCAGTTCAGCCTACTTCGCACCGAGTTTCATGCAGTAACGAAACAATCCAAAATACACCCAAACACTACAAAACGCACCAATTCATGAGTTTAGCGTACAATGGGGTGGATCGGGTGCGTTCATTGCGAAACAGTCTGATGCGATTTCGTGGCACGAACTTCTTCATTAATTGCACTAGTTCAATCCGTTTTGCACCGAGTTTCGTGCAGTAACAAAACAAATCCAAAATGCACCCAAACAGTATGAAACAAACCAATACTTGAGTTTAGGGTCCAATGGGGTGGATCGGGTGCGTTCGTTGCGAAAAATTCCAATGCGACTTAATGGCACAAACTTGTCCATTAATTGCACTAGTTCAACCCATTTCGCACCGAGTTCCGTGTAGTAATAAAACATTGCCAAAAGCACCGAAACACTACGAAATGCTCCAGAACATGAGTTTGGTTCCAATGTGGTGGATCGAGTGTGTTCTTTGCAAAAAATTTCGATGCGACTTTATGGCACAAACTTGTCCATTAATTGCACCAGTTCAACCTGTTTTGCACCGAGTTTCATGTAGTAATGAAACATTGACAAATGCACTCAAACACTACAAAAACGCACCAAAATATGATCTTAGGGTCCAATGGGGTGGATCACGCGCGTTCGTTGCCAAAAATTCTGATGCGATTTAACTTTTGCATTAATTGCACCAGTTCAGACTATTTCGCACCGAGTTTCATGCATTAACGAAACAATCCAAAATGCACCCAAACACTACAAAACGCACCAATTCATGAGTTTAGCGCCCAATGGGGTGGATCGGGTGCATTCATTGCGAAAAACTCTGATGCGATTTCGTGGCGCGAACTTCTTCATTAATTGCACTAGTTCAATTCGTTTTGCACCGAGTTTTGTGCAGTAACAAAACAAATCCAAAATGCACCCAAACAGTACAAAACAAACCAATACTTGAGTTTAGGGTCCAATGGGGTGGATCGGGTGCGTTCGTTGCAAAAAATTCCAATGCGACTTAATGGCACAAACTTGTCCATTAATTGCACCAGTTCAACCCATTTTGCACCGAGTTCCGTGTAGTAATAAAACATTGCCAAAAGCACCGAAACACTACGCAATGCTCCAGAACATGAGTTTGGTTCCAATGTGGTGGATCGAGTGCGTTCTTTGCAAAAAAATTCGATGCGACTTTATGGCACAAACTTGTCAATTAATTGCACCAGTTCAACCTGTTTTGCACCGAGTTTCATGTAGTAATGAAACATTGACAAATGCACTCAAACACTACAAAAACGCACCAAAACATGAGTTTAGGGTCCAATGGGGTGGATCGCGTGCGTTTGTTGCCAAAAATTCTGATGCGATTTCGTGGCTCGAACTTTTGCATTAATTGCACTAGTTCAGACTATTTCGCACCGAGTTTCATGCATTAACGAAACAATCCAAAATGCACCCAAACACTACAAAACACACCAATTCATGAGTTTAGCGCCCAATAGGGTGGATCGGGTGCGTTCATTGTGAAAAACTCTGATGCGATTTCGTGGCGCGAACTTCTTCATTAATTGCACTAGTTCAATTCGTTTTGCACCAAGTTTCGTGCAGTAACAAAACAAATCCAAAATGCACCCAAACAGTACGAAACAAACAAATACTTGAGTTTAGGGTCCAATGGGGTGGATCGGGTGCGTTCGTTGCGAAATATTCCAATTCGACTTAATGGCACAAACTTGTCCATTAATTGCACCAGTTCAACCCATTTTGCACCGAGATCCGTGCAGTAATGAAACATTGCCAAATGCACCGAAACACTACGAAAATGCACCAAAACAAGAGTTTAGGGTCCAATGGGGTGGATCGCGTGCGTTCGTTGCCAAAAAATTCCGATGCGAGTTCATGGCTCGAACTTTTGCATTAATTGCACCAGTTCAGCCTATTTCGCACCGAGTTTCATGCAGTAACGAAACAATCCAAAATGCACCCAAACACTACAAAACACACAAATTCATGAGTTTAGCGTACAATGGGGTGGATCGGGTGCGTTCATTGCGAAAAACTCTGATGCGATTTCGTGGCACGAACTTCTTCATTAATTGCACTAGTTCAATCAGTTTTGCACCAAGTTTCGTGCAGTAACAAAACAAATCCAAAATGCACCCAAACAGTACGAAACAAACCAATACTTGAGTTTAGGGTCCAATGGGGTGGATCGGGTGCGTTCGTTGCGAAAAAATTCCAATTCGACTTAATGGCACAAACCTGTCCATTAATTGCACCAGTTCAACATGTTCTGCACCAAGTTTCATGTAGTAACGAAACATTGACAAATGCACCCAAACACTACGAAATTCACCAAAACATGAGTTTAGGGTTCAATGGGGGTGGATCGCGTGCGTTAATTGCCAAAAATTCCGATGTGAGTTCGTGGCACGAACTTTTGCATTAATTGCACCAGTTCAGCCTATTTCGCACCGAGTTTCATGCAGTAACGAAACAATCCAAAATGCACCCAAACACTACAAAATGCACCAATTCATGAGTTTAGCGTCCAATGGGGTGGATCGGGTGCGTTCATTGCGAAAAACTCTGATGCGATTTCGTGGCACGAACTTCTTCATTAATTGCACTAGTTCAATCCGTTTTGCACCGAGTTTCGTGCAGTAACAAAACAAATCCAAAATGCACCCAAACAGTACGAAACAAACCAATACTTGAGTTTAGGGTCCAATGGGGTGGATCGGGTGCGTTCGTTGCGAAAAAATCCAATGCGACTTAATGGCACAAACTTGTCCATTAATTGCACCAGTTCAACCCATTTTGCACCGAGATCCGTGTAGTAATGAAACATTGCCAAATGCACCGAAACACTACGAAAATGCACCAAAACAAGAGTTTAGGGTCCAATGGGGTGGATCGCGTGAGTTCGTTGCCAAAAATTCCGATGCGAGTTCGTGGCTCGAACTTTTGCATTAATTGCACCAGTTCAGCCTATTTCGCACCGAGTTTCATGCAGTAACGAAACAATCCAAAATGCGCCCAAACACAACAAAATGCACCAATTCATGAGTTTAGCGTACAATGGGGTGGATCGGGTGCGTTCATTGCGAAAAACTCTGATGCGATTTCGTGGCACGAACTTCTTCATTAATTGCACTAGTTCAATCCGTTTTGCACCGAGTTTCGTGCAGTAACAAAACAAATCCAGAATGCACCCAAACAGTACGAAACAATCCAATACTTGAGTTTTGGGTCCAATGGGTTGGATCGGGTGCGTTCGTTGCGAAAAATTCCAATGCGACTTAATGGCACAAACTTGTCCATTAATTGCACCAGTTCAACCCATTTTGCATCGAGTTCCGTGTAGTAATAAAACATTGCCAAAAGCACCGAAACACTACGAAATGCTCCAAAACATGAGTTTGGTTCCAATAGGGTGGATCGAGTGCGTTCTTTGCAAAAAAATTCGATGCGACTTTATGGCACAAACTTGTCCATTAATTGCACCAGTTCAACCTGTTTTGCACCGAGTTTCATGTAGTAATGAAACAATGACAAATGCACTCAAACACTACAAAAACGCACCAAAACATGAGTTTAGGGTCCAATGGGGTGGATCGCGTGCGTTCATTGCCAAAAATTCTGATGCGATTTTGTGGCACGAACTTTTGCATTAATTGCACCAGTTCAGCCTATTTCGCACCGAGTTTCATGCAGTAACGAAACAATCCACAATGCACCCAAACACTACAAAACGCACCAATTCATGAGTTTAGCATCCAATGGGGTGGATCGGGTGCGTTCATTGCGAAAAACTCTGATGCGATTTCGTGGCGCGAACTTCTTCATAAATTGCACTAGCTCATTTCGTTTTGCACCAAGTTTCGTGCAGTAACAAAACAAATCCAAAATGCACCCAAACAGTACGAAACAAACCAATACTTGAGTTTAGGGTCGAATGGGGTGGATCGGGTGCGTTCGTTGCGAAAAATTCCAATGCGACTTAATGGCACAAACTTGTCCATTAATTGCACCAGTTCAACATGTTCTGCACCAAGTTTCATGTAGTAATGAAAGATTGACAAATGCACCCAAACACTACGAAAATGCACCAAAACATGAGTTTAGGGTTCAATGGGGTGGATCGCGTGCGTTCATTGCCAAAAATTCCAATGTGAGTTCGTGGCACGAACTTTTGGATTAATTGCACCTGTTCAGCCTATTTCGCACCGAGTTTCATGCAGTAACGAAACAATCCAAAATGCACCCAAACAGTACAAAATGCACCAATTCTTGAGTTTAGCGTCCAAAGGGGTGGATCGGGTGCGTTCATTGCGAAAAACTCTGATGCGATTTCGTGGCAGGAACTTCTTCATTAATTGCACTAGTTCAACCCATTTTGCAACGAGTTTCGTGCAATGACGAAACAAATCCAAAATGCACCCAAATAGTACGAAACAAACTAATACTTGAGTTTAGGGTCCAATGGGGTGGATCGGGTGCGTTCATTGCGAAAAAATCCAATGCGACTTAATGGCACAAACTTGTCCATTAATTGCACCAGTTCAACCCATTTTGCACGGAGATCTATGTAGTAATGAAACATTGCCAAATGCACCGAAACACTACGAAAATGCACCAAAACAAGAGTTTAGGGTCCAATGGGGTGGATCGCTTGCGTTCGTTGCCAAAAATTCCGATGCGAGTTCGTGGCTCGAACTTTTGCATTAATTGCAACAGTTCAGCCTATTTCACACCGAGTTTCATGCAGTAACGAAACAATTCAAAATGCACCCAAACACTACAAAACGCACCAATTCATGAGTTTAGCGTACAATGGGGTGGATCGGGTGCGTTCATTGCGAAAAACTCTGATGCTTCTTCATTAATTGCACTACTTCAATTTGTTTTGCACCAAGTTTCGTGCAGTAACAAAACAAATCCAAAATGCACCCAAACAGTACAAAACAAACCAATACTTGAGTTTAGGGTCGAATGGGGTGGATCGGGTGCGTTCGTTGCAAAAAATTCCAATGCGACTTAATGGCACAAACTTGTCCATTAATTGCACCAGTTCAACACGTTCTGCACCAAGTTTCATGTAGTAACGAAACATTGACAAATGCACCCAAACACTACGAAAATGCACCAAAACATGAGTTTAGGGTTCAATGGGGTGGATCGCGTGCGTTCATTGCCAAAAATTCCGATGTGAGTTCGTGGCACGAACTTTTGCATTAATTGCACCAGTTCAGCCTATTTCGCACCGAGTTTCATGCAGTAACGAAACAATCCAAAATGCACCTAAACACTACAAAATGCACCAATTCTTGAGTTTAGCATCCAATGGGGTGGATCGGGTCCGTTCATTGCGAAAAACTCTGATGCGATTTCGTGGCACGAATTTCTTCATTAATTGCACTAGTTCAACCCATTTTGCAACGAGTTTCGTGCAATGACGAAACAAATACAAAATGCACCCAAATAGTACGAAACAAACTAATACTTGAGCTTAGGGTCCAATGGGGTGGATCGGGTGCGTTCATTGCGAAAAAATCCAATGCGACTTAATGGCACAAACTTGTCCATTAATTGCACCAGTTTAACCCATTTTGCACGGAGATCTGTGTAGTAATGAAACATTGCCAAATGCACCGAAACACTACGAAAATGCACCAAAACATGAGTTTAGGGTCCATTGGGGTGGATCGCTTGCGTTCGTTGCCAAAAATTCTGATGCGAGTTCGTGGCTCGAACTTTTGCATTAATTGCACCAGTTCAGCCAATTTCGCACCGAGTTTCATGCAGTAACGAAGCAATCCAAAATGCGCCCAAACACTACAAAACGCACCAATTCATGAGTTTAGCGTACAATGGGGTGGATCAGGTGCGTTCATTGCGAAAAACTCTGATGCGATTTCGTGGCACGAACTTCTTCATTAATTGCACTAGATCAATTCGTTTTGCACCGAGTTTCGTGCAGTTACAAAACAAATCCAAAATGCACCCAAACAGTACGAAACAAACAAATACTTGAGTTTAGGGTCCAATGGGGTGGATCGGGTGCGTTCGTTGCGAAAAATTCCAATGCGACTTAATGGCACAAACTTGTCCATTAATTGCACCAGTTCAACCCATTTTGCACCGAGTTCCGTGTAGTAATAAAATATTGCCAAAAGCACCGAAACACTACGAAATGCTCCAAAACATGAGTTTGGTTCCAATGGGGTGGATCGAGTGCGTTATTTGCAAAAAATGTCGATGCGACTTTATGGCACATTCTTGTCCATTAATTGCACCAGTTCAAACTGCTTTGCACCGAGTTTCATGTAGTAATGAAACAATGACAAATGCACTCAAACACTACAAAAACGCACCAAAACATGACTTTAGGGTCCAATGGGGTGCATCGCGTGCGTTCGTTGAAAAAATTCTGATGCGATTTCGTGGCACGAACTTTTGCATTAATTGCACCAGTTCAGCCTATTTCGCACCGAGTTTTATGTAGTAATGAAACAATCCAAAATGCACCCAAACACTACAAAACGCACCAATTCATGAGTTTGGCATCCAATGGGGTGGATCGGGTGCGTTCATTGCGAAAAACTCTGATGCAATTTCGTGGCGCGAACTTCTTCATTAATTGCACTAGTTCAATTCGTTTTGCACCAAGTTTCATGCAGTAACAAAACAAATCCAAAATGCACCCAAACTGTACGAAACAAACCAATACTTGAGTTTAGGGTCGAATGGGGTGGATCGGGTGCGTTCGTTGCGAAAAATTCCAATGCGACTTAATGGCACAAACTTGTCCATTAATTGCACCAGTTCAACATGTTCTGCACCAAGTTTCATGTAGTAATGAAACATTGACAAATGCACCCAGACACTACGAAAATGCACCAAAACATGAGTTTAGGGTTCAATGGGGTGGATCGGGTGCGTTCATTGCGAAAAAATCCAATGCGACTTAATGGCACAAACTTGTCCATTAATTGCACCAGTTCAACCCATTTTGCACGGAGATCTGTGTAGTAATGAAACATTGCCAAATGCACCGAAACACTACGAAAATGCACCAAAACAAGAGTTTAGGGTCCAATGGGGTGGATCACTTGCGTTCGTTGCCAAAATTCCGATGCGAGTTCGTGGCTCGAACTTTTGCATTAATTGCACCAGTTCAGCCAATTTCGCACCGAGTTTCATGCAGTAATGAAACAATCCAAAATGCACCCAAACACAACAAAATGCACCAATTCATGAGTTTAGCGTACAATGGGGTGGATCGGGTGCATTCATTGCGAAAAACTCTGATGCGATTTCGTGGCACGAACTTCTTCATTAATTGCACTAGTTGAATCCGTTTTGCACCGAGTTTCGGGCAGTAACAAAACAAATCCAAAATGCACCCAAATACTACAAAACAAACCAATACTTGTGTTTAGGGTCCAATTGGGTGGATCGGGTGCGTTCGTTGCGAAAAATTCCAATGCGACTTAATGGCACAAACTTGTCCATTAATTGCACCAGTTCAACCCATTTTGCACCGAGTTCTGTGTTGTAATAAAACATTGCCAAAAGCACCGAAACACTATGAAATGCTCCAGAACATGAGTTTGGTTCCAATGGGGTGGATCGAGTGCGTTCCTTACAAAAAAATTCGATGCGACTTTATGGCACAAACTTGTCCATTAATTGCACCAGTTCAACCTGTTTTGCACCGAGTTTCATGTAGTAATGAAACATTGACAAATGCACTCAAACACTACAAAAACGCACCAAAACATGAGTTTAGGGTCCAATGGGGTGGATCGCGTGCGTTCGTTGCCAAAAATTCTGATGCGATTTCGTGGCACGAACTTTTGCATTAATTGCACCAGTTCAGCCTATTTCGCACCGAGTTTCATGCAGTAACGAAACAATCCAAAATGCACCCAAACACTACAAAACGCACCAATTCATGAGTTTAGCGTCCAATGGGGTGGATCGGGTGCGTTCGTTGCGAAAAATTCCAATGCGACTTAATGGCACGAACTTGTCCATTAATTGCACCAGTTCAACCCATTTTGCACCGAGTTCCGTGTAGTAATAAAATATTGCCAAAAGCACCGAAACACTACGAAATGCTCCAAAACATGAGTTTGGTTCCAATGGGGTGGATCGAGTGCGTTATTTGCAAAAAATGTCGATGCGACTTTATGGCACATTCTTGTCCATTAATTGCACCAGTTCAAACTGCTTTGCACCGAGTTTCATGTAGTAATGAAACAATGACAAATGCACTCAAACACTACAAAAACGCACCAAAACATGACTTTAGGGTCCAATGGGGTGCATCGCGTGCGTTCGTTGAAAAAATTCTGATGCGATTTCGTGGCACGAACTTTTGCATTAATTGCACACCAGTTCAGCCTATTTCGCACCGAGTTTTATGTAGTAATGAAACAATCCAAATGCACCCAAACACTACAAAACGCACCAATTCATGAGTTTGGTCCAATGGGGTGGATCGGGTGCGTTCGTTGCAAAAACTCTGATGCGATTTCGTGGCACGAACTTCTTCATTAATTGCACTAGTTCAATTCTATTTGCACCAAGTTTCATGCAGTAACAAAACAAATCCAAAATGCACCCAAACTACGAAACAAACCAATATGAGTTTAGGGTCCAATGGGGTGGATCGGGTGCGTTCGTTGCGAAAAAAATTCCAATGCGACGTAATGGCACAAACTTGTCATTAATTGCACCAGTTCAACGTTTGCACCAAGTTTCATGTAGTAACAAACATCCAAATGCACCCAACACTACGAAAATGCACCAAAACATGAGTTTAGGGTCAATGGGGTGGATCGGGTGCGTTCATTGCGAAAAAAAATCCAATGCGACTTAATGGCACAAACTTGTCCATTAATTGCACCAGTTCAACCATTTTGCACGGAGTCTGTGTAGTAACGAAACATTCCAAATGCACCAAACTACGAAAAATGCACCAAAACATGAGTTTAGGGTCCAATGGGGTGGATCGCGTGCGTTCATTGCCAAAAATTCCGATGCGAGTTCGTGGCACGAACTTTTGCATTAATTGCACCAGTTCAACCAATTTCGCACCGAGTTTCATGCAGTAATGAACAATCCAAAATGCACCCAAACACAACAAAATGCACCAATTCATGAGTTTAGCGTCCAATGGGGTGGATCGGGTGCATTCATTGCGAAAAAACTGATGCGATTTCGTGGCACGAACTTCTTCATTAATTGCACTAGTTGAACCGTTTTGCACCGAGTTTCGGCAGTAACAAAACAAATCCAAAATGCACCCAAACTACAAAACAAACCAATATTGAGTTTAGGGTCCAATGGGGTGGATCGGGTGCGTTCGTTGCGAAAAAATTCCAATGCGACTTAATGGCACAAACTTGTCCATTAATTGCACCAGTTCAACCGTTTTGCACCGAGTTGTGTAATAAAACATTGCCAAAAGCACCGAAACACTATGAAAATGCTCCAGAACATGAGTTGGTTCCAATGGGGTGGATCGAGTGCGTTCCTTACAAAAAAATTCGATGCGACTTTATGGCACGAAAATTGCATTAATTGCACCAGTTCAACCTTTTGCACCGAGTTTCATGCAGTAACGAAACATGACAAATGCACCAAAACACTACAAAAACGCACAAAACATGAGTTTAGGGTCCAATGGGGTGGATCGCGGCGTTCGTTGCGAAAAATTCTGATGCGATTTCGTGGCACGAACTTTTGCATTAATTGCACCAGTTCACCCATTTGCACCGAGTTTCATGCAGTAACGAAACAATCCAAATGCACCCAAACACTACGAAAAACGCACCAATTCATGAGTTTAGCGTCCAATGGGGTGGATGGATCGGGTGCGTTCATTGCGAAAAAATTGATGCGATTCGTGGCACGAACTTATTTAATTGCACAGTTCAATGTTTTGCACCAGAGTTTGCAGTAGTAACAAAACAATCCAAAATGCACCCAAACAGTACAAACAAACCAATACTTGAGTTTAGGGTCCAATGGGGGTGGATCGGGTGCGTTGTTGCGAAAAATTCCGATGCGATTTGGCACAAACTTGCATTAATTGCACCAGTCAACCCATTTGCACCGAGTTCGTGTAGTAATAAAACATCCAAAAGCACCAAACACTACGAAATGCTCCAGAACATGAGTTTGGTTCCAATGGGAGGATCGAGTGCGTTCTTTGCAAAAAATTCGATGCGATTTACGGCACAAACTGTCATTAATTGCACTAGTTCAACCTGTTTTGCAACCGAGTTTCATTGTAGAATGAAACGAACAAATGCACCAAACACTACAAAAACGCACCAAAACATGAGTTTAGGGTCCAATGGGGTGGATCGGGTGCGTTCGTTGCCAAAAATTCCGATGCGATTTCATGCACGAACTTTTGCATTAATTGCACCAGTTCAGTATTTCGCACCGAGTTTCATGCAGTAACGAAACAATCCAAATGCACCCAAACACTACAAAACACACCAATTCATGAGTTTAGCGTCCAATGGGGTGGATCGGGTGCGTTCATTGCGAAAAACTCGATGCGATTTCGTGGCGTGAACTTCTTCATAAATTGCACTAGTCAATTCGTTTTGCACCAAGTTTCGTGCAGTAACAAAACAAATCCAAAATGCACCCAAACAGTACGAAACAAACCAATATGAGTTTAGGGTACAATGGGGTGGATCGGGTGCGTTCGTTGCGAAAAAATTCCAATGCGATAAGGCACAAAACTTGTCCATTAATTGCACCAGTTCAACACGTTTTGCACCAAGTTTCATGTAGTAACGAAACATGACAAATGCACCCAAACACTACGAAAACACCAACATGAGTTTAGGGTTCAATGGGGTGGATCGCGTGCGTTCATTGCAAAATTCCGATGTTGAGTTCGTGGCACGAACTTTTGCATTAATTGCACCAGTTCAACCTATTTCGCACCGAGTTTGTTTCATGCAGTAACGAAACAGCCAAAATGCACCCAAACACAACAAAACGCACCAATTCATGAGTTTAGGTCCAATGGGGTGGATCGGTGCGTTCATTGCGAAAAAACTCTGATGCGATTTCGTGGCACAAACTTCTTCATTAATTGCACTAGTTCAATTCGTTTTGCACCGAGTTTCGTGCAGTACAAAACAAATCCAAAATGCACCCAACAGTACGAAACAAACAAATACTTGAGTTTAGGGTCCAATGGGGTGGATCGGGTGCGTTCGTTGCGAAAAATTCCAATGCGACTTAATGGCACAAACTTGCATTAATTGCACCAGTTCAACCCATTTTGCACCGAGTTCCGTGTAGTAAAAAAATATTGCCAAAAGCACCAAACACTACGAAATGCCCAAAAACATGAGTTTGGTTCCAATGGGGTGGATCGAGTGCGTTTTTGCGAAAAAAATGTGATGCGATTATGGCACTTTTGCATTAATTGCACCAGTTCAAACGCTTTGCACCGAGTTCAGTAGTAACGAAACAAATCGACAAAATGCACTCAAACACTACAAAAACGCACCAAAACATGAGTTTAGGGTCCAATGGGGTGGATCGGGTGCGTTCGTTGAAAAAATTCTGATGCGATTTCGTTGGCACGAACTTTTCATTTAATTGCACCAGTTCAACATTTGCACCAAGTTTATGTAGTAATGAAACAATCCAAAATGCACCAAAACACTACAAAACACCAACATGAGTTTAGGGTTCCAATGGGGTGGATCGGGTGCGTTCATTGCGAAAAATTGATGTGATTTCGTGGCACGAACTTCTTCATTAATTGCACCAGTTCAATTCGTGCACCAAGTTTCATGCAGTAACGAAACAATCCAAAATGCACCCAAACTACGAACAAAACCAATATGAGTTTAGGGTCAATGGGGTGGATCGGTGCGTTCGTTGCGAAAAAATTAATGCGACTTAATGGCACGAACTTGCATTAATTGCACCAGTTCAACATTTTGCAACCAAGTTTCATGTAGTAAAACAATCCAAAATGCACCCAACATACGAAAAAACCAAAACATGAGTTTAGGGTTCAATGGGGTGGATCGGGTGCGTTCATTGCGAAAAATCCAATGCGACTTAATGCACAAACTTGTCATTAATTGCACCAGTTCAACCCATTTGCACGAGATCGTGTAGTAATGAAACATTGCCAAATGCACCGAAACACTACGAAATGCACCAAACAAGAGTTTAGGGTCCAATGGGGTGGATCGTGCGTTCGTTGCCATAAATTCCGATGCGAGTTCGTGGCTCGAACTTTTGCATTAATTGCACCAGTTCAGCCAATTTCGCACCGAGTTTCATGCAGTAATGAAACAATCCAAAATGCACCCAACACTACAAAATGCACCAATTGAGTTTAGCGTACAATGGGGTGGATCGGGTGCATTCATTGCGAAAAACTCTGATGCGATTTCGCACGAACTTCTTCATTAATTGCACTAGTTGAATCCGTTTTGCCACCGAGTTTCGGGGCAGTAACAAAACAAATCCAAATGCACCCAAATACTACAAACAAACCAATACTTGGTTTAGGGTCCAATGGGGTGGATCGGGTGCGTTCGTTGCGAAAAATTCCAATGCGACTTAATGGCATAACTTGTCCATTAATTGCACCAGTTCAACCATTTTGCACCGAGTTCTGTGTTGTAATAAAACATTCCAAAAGCACCGAAACACTATGAAATGCTCCAGAACATGAGTTTGGTTCCAATGGGGTGGATCGAGTGCGTTCCTTGCAAAAAATTCGATGCGACTTTATGGCACAAACTTGTCCATTAATTGCACCAGTTCAACCTGTTTTGCACCGAGTTCATGTAGTAATGAAACATTGACAAATGCACTCAAACACTACAAAAACGCACCAAAACATGAGTTTAGGGGTCCAATGGGGTGGATCGCGTGCGTTCGTTGCAAAAAATTCGATGCGATTTTGGCTGGCACAACTTTGCATTAATTGCACCAGTTCAGCCTATTTCGCACCGAGTTTCATGCAGTAACGAAACAATCCAAAATGCACCCAAACACTACAAAAACGCACCAACATGAGTTTAGCGTCCAATGGGGTGGATCGGTGCGTTCGTTGCGAAAAATTGATGCGATTAATGGCACGAACTTCCATTAATTGCACCAGTTCAAATTTGCACCGGTTTCGTGTAGTAATAAAATATGCAAATGCACCAAACATACAAACCAAACCATGAGTTTGGTCCAATGGGGTGGATCGGTGCGTGTTGCAAAATTCGATGCGATTATGGCACAAATCTTTCCATTAATTGCACCAGTTCAAACGTTTGCACCGAGTTCATGTAGTAATGAAAAAACATTGACAAATGCACTCAACACTACAAAAACGCACCAAAACATGAGTTTAGGGTCCAATGGGGGGGATCGCGTGCGTTCTTGAAAAAATTCTGATGCGATTTGTGGCACGAACTTTTGCATTAATTGCACCAGTTCAGCTATTTCGCACCGAGTTTTGCAGTAACGAAACAATCCAAAATGACCCAAACACTACAAACGCACCAATTCATGAGTTGGCATCCAATGGGGTGGATCGTGGTGCGTTCATTGCGAAAAACTCTGATGCAATTTCGTGGCACGAACTTTCTTCATTAATTGCACTAGTTCATCGTTTTGCACCAAGTTTCGCAGTAACAAAACAATCCAAAATGCACCCAAATGTACACAAACAAACCAATACTTGAGTTTAGGGTCCAATGGGGTGGATCGGGTGCGTTCGTTGCGAAAAATTCCAATGCGACTTAATGGCAAATTGTCCATTAATTGCACCAGTTCAACCCATTCTGCACCGAGTTTCATGTGTAATGAAACATTGCCAAAATGCACCCGACACTACGAAAATGCACCAAAACATGAGTTTAGGGTTCCAATGGGGTGGATCGGGTGCGTTCATTGCCAAAAAATTCATGCGACTTAATGGCACAAACTTGTCCATTAATTGCACCAGTTCAAACCCATTTTGCACGAGATGTTTAGTAATGAAACATTGCCAAATGCACCGAAACACTACAAAACGCACCAAAACAAGAGTTTAGGGTCCAATGGGGTGGATCGGGTGCGTTCGTTGCCAAAAATTCCGATGCGAGTTCGGGCTCGAACTTTTGCATTAATTGCACCAGTTCAGCCATTTCGCACCGAGTTTCATGCAGTAATGAAACAATCCAAAATGCACCCAAACACTACAAAAATGCACCAATTCATGAGTTTAGGGTCCAATGGGGTGGATCGGGTGCGTTCATGCGAAAAAATCTGATGCGATTTCGTGGCACGATTCTTCATTAATTGCACTAGTTCAATCCGTTTTGCACCGAGTTCGGGCAGTAACAAAACAAATCCAAAAATGCACCCAAATACTACAAAACAAACCAATACTTGAGTTTAGGGTCCAATGGGGTGGATCGGGTGCGTTCGTTGCGAAAAATTCCAATGCGACTTAATGGCACAAACTTGTCCATTAATTGCACCAGTCAACCCATTTTGCACGAGTTTGTTGTAATAAAACATTGCCAAAAGCACCCGAAACACTACGAAATGACCAGAACATGAGTTTGGTTCAATGGGGTGGATCGAGTGCGTTCCTTGCAAAAAAATTCCGATGCGACTTATGGCACAAAATTGTCCATTAATTGCACCAGTTCAACTGTTTTGCACCGAGTTTCATGTAGTAATGAAACATTGACAAATGCACTCAAACACTACAAAAACGCACCAAAACATGAGTTTAGGTCCAATGGGGTGGATCGGTGCGTTCGTTGCCAAAAATTTGATGCGATTTCGTGGCACGAACTTTTGCATTAATTGCACCAGTTCAGCCTATTTCGCACCGAGTTTCATGCAGTAACGAAACAATCCAAAATGCACCCAAAACACTACAAAACGCACCAATTCATGAGTTTAGGTCCAATGGGGTGGATCGGGTGCGTTCGTTGCGAAAATTCCAATGCGACTTAATGGCACGAAC
>NW_024376493.1:0-51505 GCF_016808335.1 Panicum virgatum
CCCAATACAACAAAACGGACCGAAACATTTGTTTAGGGTCCAATGGGGTGGATTGGGTGCATTCGTTGCGAAAAATGACATCGTGACTTCGTGGCACAAACTTTTGTAAGAATTGAACCAGTTCAATATGTTTTGCAACAAGTTTCATACAGTTACGAAACGATCCCAAATGCACCCAAATACAACAAAACGGACCGAATCATTAGTTTAGGGTCCAATGGGGTGGATTTGGTGTGTTCGTTGTGAAAAATCCGAACATGATTTTGTGGAACGAACTTTGCATTAATTGCTCCAGTTCACCCCGTTTTGCGCCGAGTTTCATGCAGTTACGAAACGATCCCAAATGCACCCAAACACTTTGAAACACACCAAAATATGAGTTTTGGGTGCAATGGGGTGGATCAGGTGCGTTCGTTGCGAAAAATCACAATGTCACTTCGTGGCACAAACTTTTGTATTAATTGCACCGGTTCAGTATGTTTTGCAACTATTTTTCATGCAGTTACGAAACGATCCCAAATGCACCGAAATACTACGAAACAGGCCGAAACATTAATTTAGGGTCGAATGCGATGGATTGGGTGCGTTTGTTGCAAAAAAAATCCCGACATGACTTTGTAGATCGACCTTTTGCATTAATTGCTCCAGTTCACCCCGTTTTGCACCGAGTTTCATGCAGTTATGAAACGATCCCAAATGCACCCAAACACTATGAAAAACACAAAAAATGAGTTTATGGTCTAATGGGGTAGATCAGGTGCGTTGGTTGCGAAAACTTACAACACAACTTGGTGGCATGAACTTTTGCATTAATTGCACCAATTCAGTATGTTTTGCAACAAGTTTCATGCAGTTACGAAACGATCCCAAATGCACCCAAATACTACAAAACATACCGAAACTTTACTTTAGAGTCCAATGGGGTGGATAGGGTGCGTCCATTGCGAAAAATCCCGATGTGACTTCGTGGCATGAACTTTTGCATTAATTGCACCAGTTCACCCCGTTTTGCCCCGAGTTTCTTGCAGTTACGAAACGATCCCAAATGCACCCAAACACTATGAAAGGCACCAAAACATGAGTTTAGGGTCCAATGGGGTGGATCAGGTGCGTTCGTTGCGAAAAATTACAACGTGACTTCGTGGCACGAACTTATGTATTAATTGCACCAGTTCTGTATGTTTTGCAACAAGTTTCATGCAGTTACGAATCGATCCCAAATGCACCCAAATTCTACGAAACGGACCGAAACATTAGTTTAGGGTCCAATGGGGTGGACTGGGTGCGTTCGTTGCGAAAAATCCAGTCGTGACTTCGTGGCACGAATTTTTGTATGAATGGAACCAGTTCAGTATGTTTTGCAACAAGTTTCATGCTGTTCCGAAACGATCCCAAATGCACCCAAATACTACAAAACATACCGAAACATTACTTTATGGTCCAATGGGGTGGATAGGGTGCATCCATTGCGAAAAATCCTGATGAGACTTCATGGCATGAACTTTTGCATTAATTGCACCAGTTCACCCCGTTTTGCCCCCGAGTTTCTTGCAGTTACGAGACGATCCCAAATGCACCCAAACACTATGAAAGGCACCAAAACATAGGTTTAGGGTCCATTGGGGTGGATCAGGTGTGTTCGTTGTGAAAAATTACAACGTGACTTCGTGGCTAGAACTTATGTATTAATTGCACCAGTTCACCCCGTTTTGCACCGAGTTTCATGCAGTTACGAAACGATCCCAAATGCACCCAAACACTATGAAACACATAAAAAATGAGTTTAGGGTCTATTGGGGTGGATCAGGTGTGTTGGTTGCGAAAAACTAAAACGCAACTTTGTGGTACGAACTTTTGCATTAATTGCACCAATTCAATATGTTTTGCAACAAGTTTCATGCAGTTACGAAACGATCCCAAATGCACCCAAACACTATGAAACACACCAAAACATGAGTTTAGGGTCCAATGGGGTGGATCAGATGCGTTCGTTGCGAAAAATTACAACATGACTTCGTGGCACGAACTTATGTATTAATTGCACCAGTTCGGTATGTTTGGCAACAAGTTCCATGCAGTACGAAACGATCCCAAATGCACCCAAATACTACGAAACGGACCGAAACATTAGTTTGGGGTCCAATGGGGTGGATTGGGTGCATTCGTTGTGAAAAATCCCGTCGTGACTTCGCGGCACAAACTTTTGTATGAATTGAACCAGTTCAGTATGTTTTGCAACAAGTTTCATGCAGTTACGAAACGATCCCAAATGCATCGAAATACAACAAAACGGACCGAATCATTAGTTTAGGATACAATGGGGTGGATTTGGTCCGTTCGTTATGAAAAATTCACACGTCACTTCGTGGCACGAACTTTTGCATTAATTGCACCAGTTCACCCCGTTTTCCACCGAGTTTCATGCAGTTACGAAACGATCCCAAATGCACCAAATACTACGAAACGGACCGAAACATTAGTTTAGGGTCCAATGGGGTGGATTGGGTGCGTTCGTTGCGAAAAATGACATCGTGACTTCGTGGCACTAACTTTTGTAAGAATTGAACCAGTTCAGTATGTTTTGCAACAAGTTTCATGCAGTTACGAAACGATCCCAAATGCACCCAAATACAACAAAACGGACCGAAACATTTGTTTAGGGTCCAATGGGGTGGATTGGGTGCATTCGTTGCGAAAAATGACATCGTGACTTCGTGGCACAAACTTTTGTAAGAATTGAACCAGTTCAATATGTTTTGCAACAAGTTTCATACAGTTACGAAACGATCCCAAATGCACCCAAATACAACAAAACGGACCGAATCATTAGTTTAGGGTCCAATGGGGTGGATTTGGTGTGTTCGTTGTGAAAAATCCGAACATGATTTTGTGGAACGAACTTTTGCATTAATTGCTCCAGTTCACCCCGTTTTGCGCCGAGTTTCATGCAGTTACGAAACGATCCCAAATGCACCCAAACACTTTGAAACACACCAAAATATGAGTTTTGGGTGCAATGGGGTGGATCAGGTGCGTTCGTTGCGAAAAATCACAATGTCACTTCGTGGCACAAACTTTTGTATTAATTGCACCGGTTCAGTATGTTTTGCAACTATTTTCATGCAGTTACGAAACGATCCCAAATGCACCGAAATACTACGAAACAGGCCGAAACATTAATTTAGGGTCGAATGCGATGGATTGGGTGCGTTTGTTGCAAAAAAAATCCCGACATGACTTTGTAGATCGACCTTTTGCATTAATTGCTCCAGTTCACCCCGTTTTGCACCGAGTTTCATGCAGTTATGAAACGATCCCAAATGCACCCAAACACTATGAAAACACAAAAAAATGAGTTTATGGTCTAATGGGGTAGATCAGGTGCGTTGGTTGCGAAAACTTACAACACAACTTGGTGGCATGAACTTTGCATTAATTGCACCAATTCAGTATGTTTTGCAACAAGTTTCATGCAGTTACGAAACGATCCCAAATGCACCCAAATACTACAAAACATACCGAAACTTTACTTTAGAGTCCAATGGGGTGGATAGGGTGCGTCCATTGCGAAAAATCCCGATGTGACTTCGTGGCATGAACTTTTGCATTAATTGCACCAGTTCACCCCGTTTTGCCCCGAGTTTCTTGCAGTTACGAAACGATCCCAAATGCACCCAAACACTATGAAAGGCACCAAAACATGAGTTTAGGGTCCAATGGGGTGGATCAGGTGCGTTCGTTGCGAAAAATTACAACGTGACTTCGTGGCACGAACTTATGTATTAATTGCACCAGTTCTGTATGTTTTGCAACAAGTTTCATGCAGTTACGAATCGATCCCAAATGCACCCAAATTCTACGAAACGGACCGAAACATTAGTTTAGGGTCCAATGGGGTGGACTGGGTGCGTTCGTTGCGAAAAATCCAGTCGTGACTTCGTGGCACGAATTTTTGTATGAATGGAACCAGTTCAGTATGTTTTGCAACAAGTTTCATGCTGTTCCGAAACGATCCCAAATGCACCCAAATACTACAAAACATACCGAAACATTACTTTATGGTCCAATGGGGTGGATAGGGTGCATCCATTGCGAAAAATCCTGATGAGACTTCATGGCATGAACTTTTGCATTAATTGCACCAGTTCACCCCGTTTTGCCCCGAGTTTCTTGCAGTTACGAGACGATCCCAAATGCACCCAAACACTATGAAAGGCACCAAAACATAGGTTTAGGGTCCATTGGGGTGGATCAGGTGTGTTCGTTGTGAAAAATTACAACGTGACTTCGTGGCTAGAACTTATGTATTAATTGCACCAGTTCACCCCGTTTTGCACCGAGTTTCATGCAGTTACGAAACGATCCCAAATGTACCCAAACACTATGAAACACATAAAAAATGAGTTTAGGGTCTATTGGGGTGGATCAGGTGTGTTGGTTGCGAAAAACTAAAACGCAACTTTGTGGTACGAACTTTTGCATTAATTGCACCAATTCAATATGTTTTGCAACAAGTTTCATGCAGTTACGAAACGATCCCAAATGCACCCAAACACTATGAAACACACCAAAACATGAGTTTAGGGTCCAATGGGGTGGATCAGATGCGTTCGTTGCGAAAAATTACAACATGACTTCGTGACACGAACTTATGTATTAATTGCACCAGTTCGGTATGTTTGGCAACAAGTTCCATGCAGTTACGAAACGATCCCAAATGCACCCAAATACTACGAAACGGACCGAAACATTAGTTTGGGGTCCAATGGGGTGGATTGGGTGCATTCGTTGTGAAAAATCCCGTCGTGACTTCGCGGCACAAACTTTTGTATGAATTGAACCAGTTCAGTATGTTTTGCAACAAGTTTCATGCAGTTACGAAACGATCCCAAATGCATCGAAATACAACAAAACGGACCGAATCATTAGTTTAGGATACAATGGGGTGGATTTGGTCCGTTCGTTATGAAAAATTCACACGTCACTTCGTGGCACGAACTTTTGCATTAATTGCACCAGTTCACCCCGTTTTCCACCGAGTTTCATGCAGTTACGAAACGATCCCAAATGCACCAAAATACTACAAAGGTCCAATGGGGTGGATTCGGTGCGTTCGTTGCGAAAAATCCCGATGTCACTTCGCGGCACGAACTTTTGCATTAATTGCACAATTTCACCCCGTTTTGCACCGAGTTTCATGCTGTTACGAAATGATCCCGAATGCACCCAAACACAATGAAACACACCAAAACAAGAGTTTGGGGTCCAATGGGCTGGACCAGGTGCGTTCGTTGCGAAAAATTACAACATGACTTCGTGGCACGAACTTATGTATTAATGCACCAGTTCAGTATGTTTTGCAACAAGTTTCATGTAGTTACGAAACGATCCCAAATGCACCCAAACACTACGAAACAGACCGAAACATTAGTTTAGGGTCCAATGGGGTGGATTGGGTGCATTCGTTGCGAAAAATCCCGACGTCACTTCGTGGCACGGATTTTTGTATGAATTGAACCAATTCAGTATGTTTTGCAACAAGTTTCATGCAGTTACGAAACGATCCCAAATGCACCCAAATACTACAAAGGTCCAATGGGGTGGATTAGGTGCGTTCGTTGCTAAAAATTACAACGTGACTTCGTGGCACGAACTTATGTATTAATTGCACTAGTTCAGTATGTTTCATGTAGTTACGAAACGATCCCAAATGCACCAAAATACTACGAAACGGACCGAAACATTAGTTTAGGGTCCAATGGGGTGGATTGGGTGCGTTCGTTGCGAAAAATGACATCGTGACTTCGTGGCACTAACTTTTGTAAGAATTGAACCAGTTCAGTATGTTTTGCAACAAGTTTCATGCAGTTACGAAACGATCCCAAATGCACCCAAATACAACAAAACGGACCGAAACATTTGTTTAGGGTCCAATGGGGTGGATTGGGTGCATTCGTTGCGAAAAATGACATCGTGACTTCGTGGCACAAACTTTTGTAAGAATTGAACCAGTTCAATATGTTTTGCAACAAGTTTCATACAGTTACGAAACGATCCCAAATGCACCCAAATACAACAAAACGGACCGAATCATTAGTTTAGGGTCCAATGGGGTGGATTTGGTGTGTTCGTTGTGAAAAATCCAAACATGATTTTGTGGAACGAACTTTTGCATTAATTGCTCCAGTTCACCCCGTTTTGCGCCGAGTTTCATGCAGTTACGAAACGATCCCAAATGCACCCAAACACTTTGAAACACACCAAAATATGAGTTTTGGGTGCAATGGGGTGGATCAGGTGCGTTCGTTGCGAAAAATCACAATGTCACTTCGTGGCACAAACTTTTGTATTAATTGCACCGGTTCAGTATGTTTTGCAACTATTTTCATGCAGTTACGAAACGATCCCAAATGCACCGAAATACTACGAAACAGGCCGAAACATTAATTTAGGGTCGAATGCGATGGATTGGGTGCGTTTGTTGCAAAAAAAATCCCGACATGACTTTGTAGATCGACCTTTTGCATTAATTGCTCCAGTTCACCCCGTTTTGCACCGAGTTTCATGCAGTTATGAAACGATCCCAAATGCACCCAAACACTATGAAAAACACAAAAAAATGAGTTTATGGTCTAATGGGGTAGATCAGGTGCGTTGGTTGCGAAAACTTACAACACAACTTCGTGGCATGAACTTTTGCATTAATTGCACCAATTCAGTATGTTTTGCAACAAGTTTCATGCAGTTACGAAACGATCCCAAATGCACCCAAATACTACAAAACATACCGAAACTTTACTTTAGAGTCCAATGGGGTGGATAGGGTGCGTCCATTGCGAAAAATCCCGATGTGACTTCGTGGCATGAACTTTTGCATTAATTGCACCAGTTCACCCCGTTTTGCCCCGAGTTTCTTGCAGTTACGAAACGATCCCAAATGCACCCAAACACTATGAAAGGCACCAAAACATGAGTTTAGGGTCCAATGGGGTGGATCAGGTGCGTTCGTTGCGAAAAATTACAACGTGACTTCGTGGCACGAACTTATGTATTAATTGCACCAGTTCTGTATGTTTTGCAACAAGTTTCATGCAGTTACGAATCGATCCCAAATGCACCCAAATTCTACGAAACGGACCGAAACATTAGTTTAGGGTCCAATGGGGTGGACTGGGTGCGTTCGTTGCGAAAAATCCAGTCGTGACTTCGTGGCACGAATTTTTGTATGAATGGAACCAGTTCAGTATGTTTTGCAACAAGTTTCATGCTGTTCCGAAACGATCCCAAATGCACCCAAATACTACAAAACATACCGAAACATTACTTTATGGTCCAATGGGGTGGATAGGGTGCATCCATTGCGAAAAATCCTGATGAGACTTCATGGCATGAACTTTTGCATTAATTGCACCAGTTCACCCCGTTTTGCCCCGAGTTTCTTGCAGTTACGAGACGATCCCAAATGCACCCAAACACTATGAAAGGCACCAAAACATAGGTTTAGGGTCCATTGGGGTGGATCAGGTGTGTTCGTTGTGAAAAATTACAACGTGACTTCGTGGCTAGAACTTATGTATTAATTGCACCAGTTCACCCCGTTTTGCACCGAGTTTCATGCAGTTACGAAACGATCCCAAATGCACCCAAACACTATGAAACACATAAAAAATGAGTTTAGGGTCTATTGGGGTGGATCAGGTGTGTTGGTTGCGAAAAACTAAAACGCAACTTTGTGGTACGAACTTTTGCATTAATTGCACCAATTCAATATGTTTTGCAACAAGTTTCATACAGTTACGAAACGATCCCAAATGCACCCAAACACTATGAAACACACCAAAACATGAGTTTAGGGTCCAATGGGGTGGATCAGATGCGTTCGTTGCGAAAAATTACAACATGACTTCGTGGCACGAACTTATGTATTAATTGCACCAGTTCGGTATGTTTGGCAACAAGTTCCATGCAGTTACGAAACGATCCCAAATGCACCCAAATACTACGAAACGGACCGAAACATTAGTTTGGGGTCCAATGGGGTGGATTGGGTGCATTCGTTGTGAAAAATCCCGTCGTGACTTCGCGGCACAAACTTTTGTATGAATTGAACCAGTTCAGTATGTTTTGCAACAAGTTTCATGCAGTTACGAAACGATCCCAAATGCATCGAAATACAACAAAACGGACCGAATCATTAGTTTAGGATACAATGGGGTGGATTGGGTGTATTCGTTGCGAAAAATGACATCGTGACTTCGTGGCACAAACTTTTGTAAGAATTGAACCAGTTCAATATGTTTTGCAACAAGTTTCATACAGTTACGAAACGATCCCAAATGCACCCAAATACAACAAAACGGACCGAATCATTAGTTTAGGGTCCAATGGGGTGGATTTGGTGTGTTCGTTGTGAAAAATTACAACATGACTTCGTGGCACGAACTTATGTATTAATTGCACCAGTTCGGTATGTTTGGCAACAAGTTCCATGCAGTTACGAAACGATCCCAAATGCACCCAAATACTACGAAACGGACCGAAACATTAGTTTGGGGTCCAATGGGGTGGATTGGGTGCATTCGTTGTGAAAAATCCCGTCGTGACTTCGCGGCACAAACTTTTGTATGAATTGAACCAGTTCAGTTTTGCAACATGTTTCATGCAGTTACGAAACGATCCCAAATGCATCGAAATACAACAAAACGGACCGAATCATTAGTTTAGGATACAATGGGGTGGATTTGGTCCGTTCGTTATGAAAAATTCACACGTCACTTCGTGGCACGAACTTTTGCATTAATTGCACCAGTTCACCCCGTTTTCCACCGAGTTTCATGCAGTTACGAAACGATCCCAAATGCACCAAAATACTACAAAGGTCCAATGGGGTGGATTCGGTGCGTTCGTTGCGAAAAATCCCGATGTCACTTCGCGGCACGAACTTTTGCATTAATTGCACAATTTCACCCCGTTTTGCACCGAGTTTCATGCTGTTACGAAATGATCCCGAATGCACCCAAACACAATGAAACACACCAAAACAAGAGTTTGGGGTCCAATGGGCTGGACCAGGTGCGTTCGTTGCGAAAAATTACAACATGACTTCGTGGCACGAACTTATGTATTAATGCACCAGTTCAGTATGTTTTGCAACAAGTTTCATGTAGTTACGAAACGATCCCAAATGCACCCAAACACTACGAAACAGACCGAAACATTAGTTTAGGGTCCAATGGGGTGGATTGGGTGCATTCGTTGCGAAAAATCCCGACGTCACTTCGTGGCACGGATTTTTGTATGAATTGAACCAATTCAGTATGTTTTGCAACAAGTTTCATGCAGTTACGAAACGATCCCAAATGCACCCAAATACTACAAAGGTCCAATGGGGTGGATTAGGTGTGTTCGTCGCTAAAAATTACAACGTGACTTCGTGGCACGAACTTATGTATTAATTGCACTAGTTCAGTATGTTTCATGTAGTTACGAAACGATCCCAAATGCACCAAAATACTACGAAACGGACCGAAACATTAGTTTAGGGTCCAATGGGGTGGATTGGGTGCGTTCGTTGCGAAAAATGACATCGTGACTTCGTGGCACTAACTTTTGTAAGAATTGAACCAGTTCAGTATGTTTTGCAACAAGTTTCATGCAGTTACGAAACGATCCCAAATGCACCCAAATACAACAAAACGGACCGAAACATTTGTTTAGGGTCCAATGGGGTGGATTGGGTGCATTCGTTGCGAAAAATGACATCGTGACTTCGTGGCACAAACTTTTGTAAGAATTGAACCAGTTCAATATGTTTTGCAACAAGTTTCATACAGTTACGAAACGATCCCAAATGCACCCAAATACAACAAAACGGACCGAATCATTAGTTTAGGGTCCAATGGGGTGGATTTGGTGTGTTCGTTGTGAAAAATCCAAACATGATTTTGTGGAACGAACTTTTGCATTAATTGCTCCAGTTCACCCCGTTTTGCGCCGAGTTTCATGCAGTTACGAAACGATCCCAAATGCACCCAAACACTTTGAAACACACCAAAATATGAGTTTTGGGTGCAATGGGGTGGATCAGGTGCGTTCGTTGCGAAAAATCACAATGTCACTTCGTGGCACAAACTTTTGTATTAATTGCACCGGTTCAGTATGTTTTGCAACTATTTTCATGCAGTTACGAAACGATCCCAAATGCACCGAAATACTACGAAACAGGCCGAAACATTAATTTAGGGTCGAATGCGATGGATTGGGTGCGTTTGTTGCAAAAAAAATCCCGACATGACTTTGTAGATCGACCTTTTGCATTAATTGCTCCAGTTCACCCCGTTTTGCACCGAGTTTCATGCAGTTATGAAACGATCCCAAATGCACCCAAACACTATGAAAAACACAAAAAAATGAGTTTATGGTCTAATGGGGTAGATCAGGTGCGTTGGTTGCGAAAACTTACAACACAACTTCGTGGCATGAACTTTTGCATTAATTGCACCAATTCAGTATGTTTTGCAACAAGTTTCATGCAGTTACGAAACGATCCCAAATGCACCCAAATACTACAAAACATACCGAAACTTTACTTTAGAGTCCAATGGGGTGGATAGGGTGCGTCCATTGCGAAAAATCCCGATGTGACTTCGTGGCATGAACTTTTGCATTAATTGCACCAGTTCACCCCGTTTTGCCCCGAGTTTCTTGCAGTTACGAAACGATCCCAAATGCACCCAAACACTATGAAAGGCACCAAAACATGAGTTTAGGGTCCAATGGGGTGGATCAGGTGCGTTCGTTGCGAAAAATTACAACGTGACTTCGTGGCACGAACTTATGTATTAATTGCACCAGTTCGGTATGTTTGGCAACAAGTTCCATGCAGTTACGAAACGATCCCAAATGCACCCAAATACTACGAAACGGACCGAAACATTAGTTTGGGGTCCAATGGGGTGGATTGGGTGCATTCGTTGTGAAAAATCCCGTCGTGACTTCGCGGCACAAACTTTTGTATGAATTGAACCAGTTCAGTATGTTTTGCAACAAGTTTCATGCAGTTACGAAACGATCCCAAATGCATCGAAATACAACAAAATGGACCGAATCATTAGTTTAGGATACAATGGGGGTGGATTTGGTCCGTTCGTTATGAAAAATTCACACGTCACTTCGTGGCACGAACTTTTGCATTAATTGCACCAGTTCACCCCGTTTTCCACCGAGTTTCATGCAGTTACGAAACGATCCCAAATGCACCAAAATACTACAAAGGTCCAATGGGGTGGATTCGGTGCGTTCGTTGCGAAAAATCCCGATGTCACTTCACGGCACGAACTTTTGCATTAATTGCACAATTTCACCCCGTTTTGCACCGAGTTTCATGCTGTTACGAAATGATCCCGAATGCACCCAAACACAATGAAACACACCAAAACAAGAGTTTGGGGTCCAATAGGCTGGACCAGGTGCGTTCGTTGCGAAAAATTACAACATGACTTCGTGGCACGAACTTATGTATTAATGCACCAGTTCAGTATGTTTTGCAACAAGTTTCATGTAGTTACGAAACGATCCCAAATGCACCCAAATACTACGAAACGGACCGAAACATTAGTTTAGGGTCCAATGGGCTGGACTAGGTGCGTTCGTTGCGAAAAATCCAGTCGTGACTTCGTGGCACGAATTTTTGTATGAATTGAACCAGTTCAGTATGTTTTGCAACAAGTTTCATGCAGTTACGAAACGATCCCAAATGCACCCAAATACAACAAAACGGACCGAAACATATGTTTAGGGTCCAATGGGGTGGATTGGGTGCATTCGTTGCGAAAAATGACATCGTGACTTCGTGGCACAAACTTTTGTAAGAATTGAACCAGTTCAATATGTTTTGCAACAAGTTTCATACAGTTACGAAACGATCCCAAATGCACCCAAATACAACAAAACGGACCGAATCATTTGTTTAGGGTCCAATGGGGTGGATTTGGTGTGTTCGTTGTGAAAAATCCTAACATGATTTTGTGGAACGAACTTTTGCATTAATTGCTCCAGTTCACCCCGTTTTGCGCCGAGTTTCATGCAGTTACGAAACGATCCCAAATGCACCCAAACACTTTGAAACACACCAAAATATGAGTTTTGGGTGCAATGGGGTGGATCAGGTGCGTTCGTTGCGAAAAATCACAATGTCACTTCGTGGCACAAACTTTTGTATTAATTACACCAGTTCAGTATGTTTTGCAACTATTTTCATGCAGTTACGAAACGATCCCAAATGCACCGAAATACTACGAAACAGGCCGAAACATTAGTTTAGGGTCGAATGCGATGGATTGGGTGCGTTTGTTGCAAAAAAAATCCCGACATGACTTTGTAGATCGACCTTTATCATTAATTGCTCCAGTTCACAACGTTTTGCACCGAGTTTCATGCAGTTATGAAACGATCCCAAATGCACCCAAACACTAGGAAACACACAAAAAAAATGAGTTTAGGGTCTAATGGGGTAGATCAGGTGTGTTGGTTGCGAAAAATTACAACACAACTTCGTGGCATGAACTTTTGCATTAATTGCACCAATTCAGTATGTTTTGCAACAAGTTTCATGCAGTTACGAAACGATCCCAAATGCACCCAAATACTACAAAACATACCGAAACATTACTTTAGAGTCCAATGGGGTGGATAGGGTGCGTCCATTGCGAAAAATCCCGATGTGACTTCGTGGCATGAACTTTTGCATTAATTGCACCAGTTCACCCCGTTTTGCCCCGAGTTTCTTGCAGTTACGAAACGATCCCAAATGCACCCAAACACTATGAAAGGCACCAAAACATGAGTTTAGGGTCCAATGGGGTGGATCAGGTGCGTTCGTTGCGAAAAATTACAACGTGACTTCGTGGCACGAACTTATGTATTAATTGCACCAGTTCTGTATGTTTTGCAACAAGTTTCATGCAGTTACGAATCGATCCCAAATGCACCCAAATTCTACGAAACGGACCGAAACATTAGTTTAGGGTCCAATGGGGTGGACTGGGTGCGTTCGTTGCGAAAAATCCAGTCGTGACTTCGTGGCACGAATTTTTGTATGAATGGAACCAGTTCAGTATGTTTTGCAACAAGTTTCATGCTGTTCCGAAACGATCCCAAATGCACCCAAATACTACAAAACATACCGAAACATTACTTTATGGTCCAATGGGGTGGATAGGGTGCATCCATTGCGAAAAATCCTGATGAGACTTCATGGCATGAACTTTTGCATTAATTGCACCAGTTCACCCCGTTTTGCCCCGAGTTTCTTGCAGTTACGAGACGATCCCAAATGCACCCAAACACTATGAAAGGCACCAAAACATAGGTTTAGGGTCCATTGGGGTGGATCAGGTGTGTTCGTTGTGAAAAATTACAACGTGACTTCGTGGCTAGAACTTATGTATTAATTGCACCAGTTCACCCCGTTTTGCACCGAGTTTCATGCAGTTACGAAACGATCCCAAATGCACCCAAACACTATGAAACACATAAAAAATGAGTTTAGGGTCTATTGGGGTGGATCAGGTGTGTTGGTTGCGAAAAACTAAAACGCAACTTTGTGGTACGAACTTTTGCATTAATTGCACCAATTCAATATGTTTTGCAACAAGTTTCATACAGTTACGAAACGATCCCAAATGCACCCAAACACTATGAAACACACCAAAACATGAGTTTAGGGTCCAATGGGGTGGATCAGATGCGTTCGTTGCGAAAAATTACAACATGACTTCGTGGCACGAACTTATGTATTAATTGCACCAGTTCGGTATGTTTGGCAACAAGTTCCATGCAGTTACGAAACGATCCCAAATGCACCCAAATACTACGAAACGGACCGAAACATTAGTTTGGGGTCCAATGGGGTGGATTGGGTGCATTCGTTGTGAAAAATCCCGTCGTGACTTCGCGGCACAAACTTTTGTATGAATTGAACCAGTTCAGTATGTTTTGCAACAAGTTTCATGCAGTTACGAAACGATCCCAAATGCATCGAAATACAACAAAACGGACCGAATCATTAGTTTAGGATACAATGGGGTGGATTGGGTGTATTCGTTGCGAAAAATGACATCGTGACTTCGTGGCACAAACTTTTGTAAGAATTGAACCAGTTCAATATGTTTTGCAACAAGTTTCATACAGTTACGAAACGATCCCAAATGCACCCAAATACAACAAAACGGACCGAATCATTAGTTTAGGGTCCAATGGGGTGGATTTGGTGTGTTCGTTGTGAAAAATTACAACATGACTTCGTGGCACGAACTTATGTATTAATTGCACCAGTTCGGTATGTTTGGCAACAAGTTCCATGCAGTTACGAAACGATCCCAAATGCACCCAAATACTACGAAACGGACCGAAACATTAGTTTGGGGTCCAATGGGGTGGATTGGGTGCATTCGTTGTGAAAAATCCCGTCGTGACTTCGCGGCACAAACTTTTGTATGAATTGAACCAGTTCAGTTTTGCAACATGTTTCATGCAGTTACGAAACGATCCCAAATGCATCGAAATACAACAAAACGGACCGAATCATTAGTTTAGGATACAATGGGGTGGATTTGGTCCGTTCGTTATGAAAAATTCACACGTCACTTCGTGGCACGAACTTTTGCATTAATTGCACCAGTTCACCCCGTTTTCCACCGAGTTTCATGCAGTTACGAAACGATCCCAAATGCACCAAAATACTACAAAGGTCCAATGGGGTGGATTCGGTGCGTTCGTTGCGAAAAATCCCGATGTCACTTCGCGGCACGAACTTTTGCATTAATTGCACAATTTCACCCCGTTTTGCACCGAGTTTCATGCTGTTACGAAATGATCCCGAATGCACCCAAACACAATGAAACACACCAAAACAAGAGTTTGGGGTCCAATGGGCTGGACCAGGTGCGTTCGTTGCGAAAAATTACAACATGACTTCGTGGCACGAACTTATGTATTAATGCACCAGTTCAGTATGTTTTGCAACAAGTTTCATGTAGTTACGAAACGATCCCAAATGCACCCAAACACTACGAAACAGACCGAAACATTAGTTTAGGGTCCAATGGGGTGGATTGGGTGCATTCGTTGCGAAAAATCCCGACGTCACTTCGTGGCACGGATTTTTGTATGAATTGAACCAATTCAGTATGTTTTGCAACAAGTTTCATGCAGTTACGAAACGATCCCAAATGCACCCAAATACTACAAAGGTCCAATGGGGTGGATTAGGTGTGTTCGTCGCTAAAAATTACAACGTGACTTCGTGGCACGAACTTATGTATTAATTGCACTAGTTCAGTATGTTTCATGTAGTTACGAAACGATCCCAAATGCACCAAAATACTACGAAACGGACCGAAACATTAGTTTAGGGTCCAATGGGGTGGATTGGGTGCGTTCGTTGCGAAAAATGACATCGTGACTTCGTGGCACTAACTTTTGTAAGAATTGAACCAGTTCAGTATGTTTTGCAACAAGTTTCATGCAGTTACGAAACGATCCCAAATGCACCCAAATACAACAAAACGGACCGAAACATTTGTTTAGGGTCCAATGGGGTGGATTGGGTGCATTCGTTGCGAAAAATGACATCGTGACTTCGTGGCACAAACTTTTGTAAGAATTGAACCAGTTCAATATGTTTTGCAACAAGTTTCATACAGTTACGAAACGATCCCAAATGCACCCAAATACAACAAAACGGACCGAATCATTAGTTTAGGGTCCAATGGGGTGGATTTGGTGTGTTCGTTGTGAAAAATCCAAACATGATTTTGTGGAACGAACTTTTGCATTAATTGCTCCAGTTCACCCCGTTTTGCGCCGAGTTTCATGCAGTTACGAAACGATCCCAAATGCACCCAAACACTTTGAAACACACCAAAATATGAGTTTTGGGTGCAATGGGGTGGATCAGGTGCGTTCGTTGCGAAAAATCACAATGTCACTTCGTGGCACAAACTTTTGTATTAATTGCACCGGTTCAGTATGTTTTGCAACTATTTTCATGCAGTTACGAAACGATCCCAAATGCACCGAAATACTACGAAACAGGCCGAAACATTAATTTAGGGTCGAATGCGATGGATTGGGTGCGTTTGTTGCAAAAAAAAATCCCGACATGACTTTGTAGATCGACCTTTTGCATTAATTGCTCCAGTTCACCCCGTTTTGCACCGAGTTTCATGCAGTTATGAAACGATCCCAAATGCACCCAAACACTATGAAAAACACAAAAAAATGAGTTTATGGTCTAATGGGGTAGATCAGGTGCGTTGGTTGCGAAAACTTACAACACAACTTCGTGGCATGAACTTTTGCATTAATTGCACCAATTCAGTATGTTTTGCAACAAGTTTCATGCAGTTACGAAACGATCCCAAATGCACCCAAATACTACAAAACATACCGAAACTTTACTTTAGAGTCCAATGGGGTGGATAGGGTGCGTCCATTGCGAAAAATCCCGATGTGACTTCGTGGCATGAACTTTTGCATTAATTGCACCAGTTCACCCCGTTTTGCCCCGAGTTTCTTGCAGTTACGAAACGATCCCAAATGCACCCAAACACTATGAAAGGCACCAAAACATGAGTTTAGGGTCCAATGGGGTGGATCAGGTGCGTTCGTTGCGAAAAATTACAACGTGACTTCGTGGCACGAACTTATGTATTAATTGCACCAGTTCGGTATGTTTGGCAACAAGTTCCATGCAGTTACGAAACGATCCCAAATGCACCCAAATACTACGAAACGGACCGAAACATTAGTTTGGGGTCCAATGGGGTGGATTGGGTGCATTCGTTGTGAAAAATCCCGTCGTGACTTCGCGGCACAAACTTTTGTATGAATTGAACCAGTTCAGTATGTTTTGCAACAAGTTTCATGCAGTTACGAAACGATCCCAAATGCATCGAAATACAACAAAATGGACCGAATCATTAGTTTAGGATACAATGGGGGTGGATTTGGTCCGTTCGTTATGAAAAATTCACACGTCACTTCGTGGCACGAACTTTTGCATTAATTGCACCAGTTCACCCCGTTTTCCACCGAGTTTCATGCAGTTACGAAACGATCCCAAATGCACCAAAATACTACAAAGGTCCAATGGGGTGGATTCGGTGCGTTCGTTGCGAAAAATCCCGATGTCACTTCACGGCACGAACTTTTGCATTAATTGCACAATTTCACCCCGTTTTGCACCGAGTTTCATGCTGTTACGAAATGATCCCGAATGCACCCAAACACAATGAAACACACCAAAACAAGAGTTTGGGGTCCAATAGGCTGGACCAGGTGCGTTCGTTGCGAAAAATTACAACATGACTTCGTGGCACGAACTTATGTATTAATGCACCAGTTCAGTATGTTTTGCAACAAGTTTCATGTAGTTACGAAACGATCCCAAATGCACCCAAATACTACGAAACGGACCGAAACATTAGTTTAGGGTCCAATGGGCTGGACTAGGTGCGTTCGTTGCGAAAAATCCAGTCGTGACTTCGTGGCACGAATTTTTGTATGAATTGAACCAGTTCAGTATGTTTTGCAACAAGTTTCATGCAGTTACGAAACGATCCCAAATGCACCCAAATACAACAAAACGGACCGAAACATATGTTTAGGGTCCAATGGGGTGGATTGGGTGCATTCGTTGCGAAAAATGACATCGTGACTTCGTGGCACAAACTTTTGTAAGAATTGAACCAGTTCAATATGTTTTGCAACAAGTTTCATACAGTTACGAAACGATCCCAAATGCACCCAAATACAACAAAACGGACCGAATCATTTGTTTAGGGTCCAATGGGGTGGATTTGGTGTGTTCGTTGTGAAAAATCCTAACATGATTTTGTGGAACGAACTTTTGCATTAATTGCTCCAGTTCACCCCGTTTTGCGCCGAGTTTCATGCAGTTACGAAACGATCCCAAATGCACCCAAACACTTTGAAACACACCAAAATATGAGTTTTGGGTGCAATGGGGTGGATCAGGTGCGTTCGTTGCGAAAAATCACAATGTCACTTCGTGGCACAAACTTTTGTATTAATTACACCAGTTCAGTATGTTTTGCAACTATTTTCATGCAGTTACGAAACGATCCCAAATGCACCGAAATACTACGAAACAGGCCGAAACATTAGTTTAGGGTCGAATGCGATGGATTGGGTGCGTTTGTTGCAAAAAAAAATCCCGACATGACTTTGTAGATCGACCTTTATCATTAATTGCTCCAGTTCACAACGTTTTGCACCGAGTTTCATGCAGTTATGAAACGATCCCAAATGCACCCAAACACTAGGAAACACACAAAAAAAATGAGTTTAGGGTCTAATGGGGTAGATCAGGTGTGTTGGTTGCGAAAAATTACAACACAACTTCGTGGCATGAACTTTTGCATTAATTGCACCAATTCAGTATGTTTTGCAACAAGTTTCATGCAGTTACGAAACGATCCCAAATGCACCCAAATACTACAAAACATACCGAAACATTACTTTAGAGTCCAATGGGGTGGATAGGGTGCGTCCATTGCGAAAAATCCCGATGTGACTTCGTGGCATGAACTTTTGCATTAATTGCACCAGTTCACCCCGTTTTGCCCCGAGTTTCTTGCAGTTACGAAATGATCCCAAATGCACCCAAACACTATGAAAGGCACCAAAACATGAGTTTAGGGTCCAATGGGGTGGATCAGATGCGTTCGTTGCGAAAAATTACAATGTGGCTTCGTGGCACGAACTTATGTATTAATTGCACCAGTTCACCCCATTTTGCACCGAGTTTCATGCAGTTACGAAACGATCCCAAATGCACCCACACACTATGAAACACACAAAAAAATGAGTTTAGGGTCTAATGGGGTGGATCAGGTGCGTTAGTTGTGAAAATTACAACGCAACTTTGTGGCACGAACTTTTGCATTAATTGCACCTATTCAATATGTTTTGCAACAAGTTTCATGCAGTTACGAAACGATCCCAAATGCACCCAAACACTATGAAACACACCAAAACTTGAGTTTAGGGTCCAATGGGGTGGATCAGGTGCGTTCGTTGCGAAAAATCCCAATGTCACTTCGTGGCATGAACTTTTGCATTAATTGCACCAGTTCACCCCGTTTTGCACCGAGTTTCATGCAGTTACGCAATGATCGCAAATGCACTAAAATACTACAAAGGTCCAATGGGGTGGATTGGGTGCGTTTGTTTTGAAAAATACCGATATTACTTCGTGGCATGAACTTTTGCATTAATTGCACCAGTTCACCCTATTTTGCACCAAGTTTCATGCAGTTAGGAAATGATCCCAATGCACCCAAACATTATGAAACACACCAAAACATTAGTTTAGGGTCCAATGGGGTGGATCAGGTGCGTTTGTTTGGAAAAATTACAACGTGACTTCGTGGCATGAACTTTTGCATTAATTGCACCAGTTCCGTATGTTTTGCACCAAATTTCATACAGTTACGAAACGATCCCAAATGCACCCAAATACATCGAAACATACCGAAACATTACTTTAGGGTCCAATTGGGTGGATTGGGTGTGTCCGTTGGAAAAAATCCCGACGTGACTTCGTGGCATGAACTTTTGCATTAATTGCACCAGTTCACCCCGTTTTGCCCCGAGTTTCTTGCAGTTACGAAATGATCCCAAATACACCCAAACACTATGAAAGGCACCAAAACATGAGTTTAGGGTCCAATGGGGTGGATCAGATGCGTTCGTTGCGAAAAATTACAACGTGGCTTCGTGGCACGAACTTATGTATTAATTGCACCAGTTCACCCCATTTTGCACCGAGTTTCATGCAGTTACGAAACGATCCCAAATGCACCCACACACTATGAAACACACAAAAAATGAGTTTAGGGTATAATGGGGTGGATCAGGTGCGTTAGTTGTGAAAATTACAACGCAACTTTGTGGCACGAACTTTTTCATTAATTGCACCAATTCAATATGTTTTGCAACAAGTTTCATGCAGTTACGAAACGATCCCAAATGCACCCAAACACTATGAAACACACCAAAACTTGAGTTTAGGGTCCAATGGGGTGGATCAGGTGCGTTCGTTGCGAAAAATCCCAATGTCACTTCGTGGCATGAACTTTTGCATTAATTGCACCAGTTCACCCCGTTTTGCACCGAGTTTCATGCAGTTACGCAATGATCGCAAATGCACCAAAATACTACGAAGGTCCAATGGGGTGGATTGGGTGCGTTTGTTTTGAAAAATACCGATATTACTTCGTGGCACGAACTTTTGCATTAATTGTACCAGTTCACCCTATTTTGCACCAAGTTTCATGCAGTTACGAAACAATCCCAATGCACCCAAACATTATGAAACACACCAAAACATTAGTTTAGGGTCCAATGGGACGGATCAGGTGGTTTTGTTGGGAAAAATTACAACGTGACTTCGTGGCACGAACTTTTGCATTAATTGCACCAGTTTAGTATGTTTTGCACCAAGTTTCATGAAGTTACGAAACGATCCCAAAAGCACCCAATACATCGAAACATACCGAAACATTACCTTAGGGTCCAATTGAGTGGATTGGGTGTGTCCGTTGCAAAAAATCTCGATGTGACTTTGTGGCATGAACTTATGCATTAATTGCACCAGTTCACCGCATTTTGCACCGAGTTTCATGCAGTTACGAAACGATCCCAAATGCACCAAAATACTACAAAGGTCCAATGGGGTGGATTAGGTTCGTTCGTTGCTAAAAATTACAACGTGACTTCGTGGCACGAACTTATGTATTAATTGCACTAGTTCAGTATGTTTCATGCAGTTACGAAACGATGCCAAATGCACCAAAATATTACGAAACGGACCGAAACATTAGTTTAGGGTCCAATGGGGTGGATTGGGTGCGTTCGTTGCGAAAAATGACATCGTGACTTCGTGGCACTAACTTTCGTAATAATTGAACCAGTTCAGTATGTTTTGCAACAAGTTTCATGCAGTTACGAAACGATCCCAAATGCACCCAAATACAACAAAACGGACCGAAACATTTGATTAGGGTCCAATGGGGTGGATTGGGTGCATTCGTTGCGAAAAATAACATCGTGACTTCGTGGCACAAACTTTTGTAAGAATTGAACCAGTTCAATATGTTTTGCAACAAGTTTCATACAGTTACGAAACGATCCCAAATGCACCCAAATACAACAAAACGGACCGAATCATTAGTTTAGGGTCCAATGGGGTGGATTTGGTTTGTTCGTTGTGAAAAATCCTAACATGATTTTGTGGAACGAACTTTTGCATTAATTGCTCCAGTTCACCCCGTTTTGCGCCGAGTTTCATGCAGTTACGAAACGATCCCAAATGCACCCAAACACTTTGAAACACACCAAAATATGAGTTTTGGGTGCAATGGGGTGGATCAGGTGCGTTCGTTGCGAAAAATCACAATGTCACTTCGTGGCACAAACTTTTGTACTAATTACACCAGTTCAGTATGTTTTGCAACTATTTTCATGCAGTTACGAAACGATCCCAAATGCACCGAAATACTACGAAACAGGCCGAAACAATAGTTTAGGGTCGAATGCGATGGATTGGGTGCGTTTGTTGCAATAAAAATCCCGACATGACTTTGTAGATCGACCTTTTGCATTAATTGCTCCAGTTCACCCCGTTTTGCACCGAGTTTCATGCAGTTATGAAACGATCCCAAATGCACCCAAACACTAGGAAACACACAAAAAAATGAGTTTAGGGTCTAATGGGGTAGATCAGGTGCGTTGGTTGCGAAAATTACAACACAACTTCGTGGCATGAACTTTTGCATTAATTGCACCAATTCAGTATGTTTTGCAACAAGTTTCATGCAGTTACGAAACGATCCCAAATGCACCCAAATACTACAAAACATACCGAAACATTACTTTAGAGTCCAATGGGGTGGATAGGGTGCGTCCATTGCGAAAAATCCCGATGTGACTTCGTGGCATGAACTTTTGCATTAATTGCACCAGTTCACCCCGTTTTGCCCCGAGTTTCTTGCAGTTACGAAATGATCCCAAATGCACCCAAACACTATGAAAGGCACCAAAACATGAGTTTAGGGTCCAATGGGGTGGATCAGATGCGTTCGTTGCGAAAAATTACAATGTGGCTTCGTGGCACGAACTTATGTATTAATTGCACCAGTTCACCCCATTTTGCACCGAGTTTCATGCAGTTACGAAACGATCCCAAATGCACCCACACACTATGAAACACACAAAAAAATGAGTTTAGGGTCTAATGGGGTGGATCAGGTGCGTTAGTTGTGAAAATTACAACGCAACTTTGTGGCACGAACTTTTGCATTAATTGCACCTATTCAATATGTTTTGCAACAAGTTTCATGCAGTTACGAAACGATCCCAAATGCACCCAAACACTATGAAACACACCAAAACTTGAGTTTAGGGTCCAATGGGGTGGATCAGGTGCGTTCGTTGCGAAAAATCCCAATGTCACTTCGTGGCATGAACTTTTGCATTAATTGCACCAGTTCACCCCGTTTTGCACCGAGTTTCATGCAGTTACGCAATGATCGCAAATGCACTAAAATACTACAAAGGTCCAATGGGGTGGATTGGGTGCGTTTGTTTTGAAAAATACCGATATTACTTCGTGGCATGAACTTTTGCATTAATTGCACCAGTTCACCCTATTTTGCACCAAGTTTCATGCAGTTAGGAAATGATCCCAATGCACCCAAACATTATGAAACACACCAAAACATTAGTTTAGGGTCCAATGGGGTGGATCAGGTGCGTTTGTTTGGAAAAATTACAACGTGACTTCGTGGCATGAACTTTTGCATTAATTGCACCAGTTCCGTATGTTTTGCACCAAATTTCATACAGTTACGAAACGATCCCAAATGCACCCAAATACATCGAAACATACCGAAACATTACTTTAGGGTCCAATTGGGTGGATTGGGTGTGTCCGTTGGAAAAAATCCCGACGTGACTTCGTGGCATGAACTTTTGCATTAATTGCACCAGTTCACCCCGTTTTGCCCCGAGTTTCTTGCAGTTACGAAATGATCCCAAATACACCCAAACACTATGAAAGGCACCAAAACATGAGTTTAGGGTCCAATGGGGTGGATCAGATGCGTTCGTTGCGAAAAATTACAACGTGGCTTCGTGGCACGAACTTATGTATTAATTGCACCAGTTCACCCCATTTTGCACCGAGTTTCATGCAGTTACGAAACGATCCCAAATGCACCCACACACTATGAAACACACAAAAAAATGAGTTTAGGGTCTAATGGGGTGGATCAGGTGCGTTAGTTGTGAAAATTACAACTCAACTTTGTGGCACGAACTTTTTCATTAATTGCACCAATTCAATATGTTTTGCAACAAGTTTCATGCAGTTACGAAACGATCCCAAATGCACCCAAACACTATGAAACACACCAAAACTTGAGTTTAGGGTCCAATGGGGTGGATCAGGTGCGTTCGTTGCGAAAAATCCCAATGTCACTTCGTGGCATGAACTTTTGCATTAATTGCACCAGTTCACCCCGTTTTGCACCGAGTTTCATGCAGTTACGCAATGATCGCAAATGCACCAAAATACTACGAAGGTCCAATGGGGTGGATTGGGTGCGTTCGTTTTGAAAAATACTGATATTACTTCGTGGCACGAACTTTTGCATTAATTGCACCAGTTCACCCTATTTTGCACCAAGTTTCATGCAGTTAGGAAATGATCCCAATGCACCCAAACATTATGAAACACACCAAAACATTAGTTTAGGGTCCAATGGGGTGGATCAGGTGCGTTTGTTTGGAAAAATTACAACGTGACTTCGTGGAATGAACTTTTGCATTAATTGCACCAGTTCCGTATGTTTTGCACCAAATTTCATACAGTTACGAAACGATCCCAAATGCACCCAAATACATCGAAACATACCGAAACATTACTTTAGGGTCCAATTGGGTGGATTGGGTGTGTCCGTTGGAAAAAATCCCGACGTGACTTCGTGGCATGAACTTTTGCATTAATTGCACCAGTTCACCCCGTTTTGCCCCGAGTTTCTTGCAGTTACGAAATGATCCCAAATACACCCAAACACTATGAAAGGCACAACAAAAATGAGTTTAGGGTCTAATGGGGTGGATCAGGTGCACTGGTTGCGAAAAATTACAACGCAACTTTGTGGCACGAACTTTTGCATTAATTGCACCAATTCAGTATGCTTTGCACCGAGTTTCATGCAGTTACGAAATGATCCCGAATGCACCCAAACACAATGAAACACACCAAAACATGAGTTTAGGGACCAATGGGGTGGATCAGGTGCTTTTGTTGCGAAAAATTACAATGTGACTTCGTGACATGAACTTTTGCATTAATTGCACCAGTTCCGTATGTTTTGCACCAAGTTTCATGTAGTTATGAAACGATCCCAAATGCACCCAAATACTACGAAATGCACTGAAACAATATTTTTGGGTCCAATGGGGTGGATTGGGTCCGTTCGTTCCGAAAAATCCCGACGTGACTTTGTGGCATGAACTTTTGCATTAATTGCACTAGTTCATCCTATTTTGCACCAAGTTTCATGCAGTTACGAAATATCCCGAATGCACCCAAACACTATGAAACACACCAAAACATGAGTTTAGGGTCCAATGGGGTGGATCAGGTGCATTTGTTTGGAAACATTACAACGTGACTTCGTGGCACGAAGTTTTGCATTAATTGCACCAGTTCCGTATATTTTGCACCAAATTTCATGCAGTTACGAAACGATCCCAAATGCACCCAAATACATCGAAACATACCGAAACATTACTTTAGGGTCCAATTGGGTGGATTGGGTGTGTCCGTTGCAAAAAATCCCGACGTGACTTTGTGGCATGAACTTTTGCATTAATTGCACCAGTTCACCGCGTTTTGCACCGAGTTTCATGCAGTTACGAAACGATCCCAAATGCCCCAAAATACTACAAAGGTCCATTGGGGTGGATTAGGTGCGTTTGTTGTGAAAAATCCGGACGTCACTTCGTGGCACGAACTTTTGCATTAATTGCACAAGTTCACCTCATTTTGTACAGAGTTTCATGCAGTTCCGAAAGGATCCCAAATGCACCCAAACACAATGAAACACCAAAACATGAGTTTGGGGTCCAATGGGCTGGATTAGGTGCGTTCGTTGCGAAAAATCCCGACGTCACTTCGTGGCACAAACTTTTGCATTAATTGCACCAGTTTACCCCGTTTTGTACCGAGTTTCATGCAGTTCCCAAAATGATCCCAAATGCACCCAAACACAATAAAACACACCAAAACATGAGTTTAGGGTCCAATGGGGTGGATCAGGTGCTTTAGTTGGGAAAAATTACAACGTGACTTCGTGGCACAAACTTATGTATTAATGCACCAGTTCAGTATGTTTTGCAACAAGTTTCATGCAGTTACGAATCGATCCCAAATGCACCCAAATACTACGAAACGGACCGAAACATTAGTTTAGGGTCCAATGGGGTGGACCGGGTGCGTTCGTTGCGAAAAATTCAGTCGTGACTTCATGGCACCAATTTTTGTATGAATTGAACCAGTTCAGTATGTTTTGCAACAAGTTTCATGCAGTTACGAAACGATCCCAAATGCACCCAAATACTACAAAACATACCGAAACATTACTTTATGGTCCAATGGGGTGGATAGGGTGCGTCCATTGCGAAAAATCCTGATGAGACTTCATGGCATGAACTTTTGCATTAATTGCACCAGTTCACCCCGTTTTGCCCCGAGTTTCTTGCAGTTACGAAACGATCCCAAATGCACCCAAACACTATGAAAGGCACCAAAACATAAGTTTAGGGTCCATTGGGGTGGATCAGGTGTGTTCGTTGTGAAAAATTACAACGTGACTTCGTGGCTAGAACTTATGTATTAATTGCACCAGTTCACCCCGTTTTGCACCGAGTTTCATGCAGTTACGAAACGATCCCAAATGCACCCAAACACTATGAAACACACAAAAAAAATGAGTTTAGGGTCTATTGGGGTGGATCAGGTGTGTTGGTTGCGAAAAACTAAAACGCAACTTTGTGGCACGAACTTTTGCATTAATTGCACCAATTCAATATGTTTTGCAACAAGTTTCATGCAGTTACGAAACGATCCCAAATGCACCCAAACACTATGAAACACACCAAAACATGAGTTTAGGGTCCAATGGGGTGGATCAGATGCGTTCGTTGCGAAAAATTACAACATGACTTCGTGGCACAAACTAATGTATTAATTGCACCAGTTCGGTATGTTTGGCAACAAGTTCCACGCAGTTACGAAACGATCCCAAATGCACCCAAATACTACGAAACGGACCGAAACATTAGTTTGGGGTCCAATGGGGTGGATTGGGTGCATTCGTTGTGAAAAATCCCGTCGTGACTTCGTGGCACGAACTTTTGTATGAATTGAACCAGTTCAGTATGTTTTGCAACAAGTTTTATGCAGTTACGAAACGATCCCAAATGCATCGAAATACAACAAAACGGACCGAATCATTAGTTTAGGGTACAATGGGGTGGATTTGGTCCGTTCGATACGAAAAATTCACACGTCACTTCGTGGCACGAACTTTTGCATTAATTGCACCAGTTCACCCCGTTTTCCACCGAGTTTCATGCAGTTACGAAACGATCCCAAATGCACCAAAATACTACAAAGGTCCAATGGGGTGGATTCGGTGTGTTCGTTGCGAAAAATCCCGATGTCACGTCGTGGCATGAACTTTTGCATTAATTGCACAAGTTCACCCCGTTTTGCACCGAGTTTCATGCAGTTACGAAATGATCTCGAATGCACCCAAACACAATGAAACACACCAAAACAAGAGTTTGGGGTCCAATGGGCTGGATCAGGTGCGTTCGTTGCGAAAAATTACAACATGACTTCGTGGCACGAACTTATGTATTAATGCACCAGTTCAGTATGTTTTGCAACAAGTTTCATGCAGTTACGAAACGATCCCAAATGCACCCAAATACTACGAAATGCACTGAAACAATATTTTTGGGTCCAATGGGGTGGATTGGGTCCGTTCGTTCCGAAAAATCCTGACGTGACTTTGTGGCATGAACTTTTGCATTAATTGCACTAGTTCATCCCGTTTTGCACCGTGTTTCTTCCAGTTACGAAATGATCCCAAATGCACCTAAACACTATGAAACACACCAAAACATGAATTTAGGGTCCTATGGGGTGGATCAGGTGCTTTCGTCATGAAAAGTTACAACATTACTTCGTGGCACTAACTTTTGTATGAATTGCAACAGTTCAGTATGTTTTGCAACAAGTTTCATGTAGTTACGAAACGATCCCAATGCACCCAAACATTATGAAACACACCAAAACAAGAGTTTAGGGTCCAATGGGATGGATCAGGTCCTTTTGTTGGGAAAAATTACAACGTGACTTCGTGGCACGAACTTTTGCATTAATTTCACCAGTTCAGTATGTTTTGCACCAAGTTTCATGAAGTTACGAAACGATCCCAAAAGCACCCAAATACATCGAAACATACTGAAACATTACCTTAGGGTCCAATTGAGTGGATTGGGTGTGTCCGTTGCAAAAAATACCGATGTGACTTCGTGGCACGAACTTTTGCATTAATTGCACCAGTTCACCGCGTTTTGTACCGATTTTCATGCAGTTACGAAACAATCCCAAATGAACCAAAATACTACAAAGGTCCAGTGGGGGGGGGGATTAGGTGCGTTCATTGCGAAAAATCCCGACATGATCCCAAATGCACCCAAACACAATGAAACACACAAAAACATGAGTTTGGGGTCCAATGGGGTGGGTCAGGTGCTTTTGTTGCGAAAAATTACAACGTGACTTCGTGGCACGAACTTATGTATTAATTGCACCAGTTCAGTATGTTTTGCAACAAGTTTCATGCAGTTACGAAACAATCCCAAATGCACCCAAATACTACGAAACAGACCGAAACATTAGTTTAGGGTCCAATGGGGTGGATTGGGTGCATTCGTTGCGAAAAATCCCGACGTCACTTCGTGGCACGAATTTTTGTATGAATGGAACCAGTTCAGTATGTTTTGCAACAAGTTTCATGCAGTTACGAAACGATCCCAAATGCACCAAAATACTACGAAACAGACCGAAACATTAGTTTAGGGTCCAATGGGCTGGATTGGGTGCATTCGTTGCGAAAAATCCTGCCGTGACTTCGTGGCATTAACTTTTGTATGAATTGAACCAGTTCAGTATGTTTTGCAACAAGTTTCATGCAGTTACGAAACGATCCCAAATGCACCCAAATACAACAAAATGGACCTAATCATTAGTTTTGGGTCCAATGGGGTGGATTTGGTGTGTTCGTTGCGAAAAATCCTGATGTCACTTCGTGGCAGGAACTTTTGCATTAATTGCACCAGTTCACCCTATTTTGCATCTAGTTTCATGCAGTGACGAAATGATCCCAAATGCAACCAAACACTATGAAACACACCAAAACATGAGTTTAGGGTCCAATGAGGTGGATTAGGTGCGTTTGTTTGGAAAAATTACAACGTCACATCGTGGCATGAACTTTTGCATTAATGCACCAGTTCAGTATGTTTTGCAACAAGTTTCATGCAGTTACGAAACGATCCCAAATGCACCCAAATTCTACGAAACGGATGGAAGCATTACTTTAGGGTCCAATGGGGTGGACTGGGTGCGTTCGTTGCGAAAAATCCAGTCGTGACTTCGTGGCACGAATTTTTGTATGAATTGCACCAGTTCACTGTGTTTTGCAACAAGTTTCATGCAGTTACGAAACGATCCCAAATGCACCCAAATACTACAAAGGTCCATTGGGATGGATTAGGTGCGTTCATTGCGAAAAATCCCGACGTCACTTCGTGGCACGAACTTTTGCACTAATTGCACAAGTTCACCCCGTTTTGTACCGAGTTTCATGCAGTTCCGAAATGATCCCAAATGCACCCAAACACAATGAAACACACCAAAACATGAGTTTAGGGTCCAATGGGGCGGATCAGGTGCGTTCATTGCGAAAGGTTACAACATGACTTCGTGGCACGAACTTATGTATTAATTGCACCAGTTCAGTATGTTTGGCAACAAGTTTCATGCAGTTACGAAACGATCCCAATGCACCCAAATACTACAAAACAGACCGAAACATTAGTTTGGGTCCAATGTGGTGGATTGGGTGCATTCATTGTGAAAAATCCCATCGTGACATGGTGGCACGAACTTTTGTATGAATTGAACCAGTTCAGTATGTTTTGCAACAAGTTTCAAGCAGTTACGAAATGATCCCAAATGCACCCAAATACAACAAAACGGACCGAATCATTAGTTTAGAGTCCAATGGGGTGGATTTGGTGCGTTCGTTGTGAAAAATTCCGACGTCACTTCGTGGCACGAACTTTTGTATTAATGTGCTCAGTTCACCCCGTTTGGCACCGAGTTTCTTGCAGTTACGAAACGGTCCCAAATGCACCAAAATACTACAAAGGTCCAATGGGGTGGATTAGGTTCGTTCATTGCGAAAAATCCCGACATCACTTTGTGGCACGAACATTTGCATTAATTGCACCAGTTGACCCCGTTTTGCACCGAGTTTCATGCAGTTACGAAATGATCCCAAATGCACAATGAAACACACCGAAACATGAGTTTAGAGTCCAATGGGGTGGATCAGGTGCTTTTGTTACAAAAATTACAACATGACTTCGTGGCATGAACTTATGTATTAATTTCACCAGTTCAGTATATTTGGCAACACGTTTCATGCAGTTACGAAATGATCCTAAATGCACCCAAATACTACAAAACAGACCGAAACATTAGTTTAGGGTCCAATGGGGTGGATTGGGTACATTCGCTATGAAAAATCCTGTCGTGACTTCGTGGCACGAACGTTTGTATGAATTGAACCAGTTCAGTATGTTTCGCAACAAGTTTCATGCAGTTACGAAATGATCCCAAATGCACCCAAATACAATAAAACAAACCTAATCATTAGTTTAGGGACCAATGGGGTGGATTTGGTGCGTTCGTTGTGAAAAATTCCGATGTCACCTTGTGGCACGAACTTTTGCATTAATTGCACTAGTTCACCCCGTTTTGCATCGAGTTTCATGCAGTTACGAAATGATCCCAAATGCACCAAGATACTATGAAGGTCCAATGGGGTGGATGGGGTGCGTTCGTTGCGAAAAATCCCGATGTTACTTCGTGGCACGAACTTTTGCATTAATTGCACCAGTTCACCCTATTTTGCACCAAGTTTCATGCAGTTACGAAATGATCCCAAATGCACCCAAACACTATGAAACACACCAAAACATGAGTTTAGGGCCCAATGGGGTGGATCAGTTGCATTTGTTGGGAAAAATTACAACATGACTTCGTGGCACAAACTTTTGCATTAATTGCACCAATTTCGTATGTTTTGCACCAAGTTTCATGCAGTTACGAAACGATCCCAAATGCACCCAAATACATCGAAACATACCGAAACATTACTTTAGGGTCCAATTGGGTGGATTGGGTGTGTCTATTGCGAAAAATCCCGACGTGACTTCATGGCACGAACTTTTGCATTAATTGCACCAGTTCGCCCCGTTTTGCACCGAGTTTCATGCAGTTACGAAACGATCCCAAATGCACCCAAACACAATGAAACACACCAAAACATGAGTTTAGGGTCCAATGGGGTGGATCAGGTGCTTTTATTGCCAAAAATTACAACGTGATTTCATGGCATGAACTTTTGCATTAATTGCACCAGTTCTGTATGTTTTGCACCAAGTTTCATGTAGTTATGAAACGATCCCAAATGCACCCAAACACTATGAATTGCACCAAAACATGAGTTTAGTGTCCAATGGGGTGGATCAGGTGTGTTTGTTGCGAAAAATTACAACACGATTTCGTAGGACGAACTTTTGCATTAATTGCACCAGTTTAGTATGTTTGCAACAAGTTTCATGCAGTTACGAAACGATCCCAAATGCACCCAAATACTACGAAATGCACCGAAACAATATTTTTGGGTCCAATGGGGTGGTTGGGTCCGTTCGTTGCGAAAACTCCCGATGTTACTTCGTGGCACGAACTTTTGCATTAATTGCACCAGTTCATCCCGTTTTGCACCGAGCTTCATGCAGTTACGAAATGATACCAAATACACCCAAACACTATGAAACGCACCAAAACATGAGTTTAGGGTCCAATGGGGTGGATCAGGTGCGTTGGTTATGAAAAATTACAACGCGACTTCAATGGACGAACTTTTGCATTAATTGCACCAGTTCAGTATGTTTTGCAATAAGTTTCATGCAGTTACGAAACAATCCCAAATGCACCCAAATACTACGAAATGCACTAAAACAATATTTTTGGGTCCAATTGGGTGGATTGGGTCCGTTCGTTGCGAAAAATCCCGACGTGACTTTGTGGCATGAACTTTTGCATTAATTGCACTAGTTCATCCCATTTTGCACCGTGTTTCTTGCAGCTACGAAATGATCCCAAATGCATCCAAACACTATGAAACACAAAAAAACATGAGTTTAGGGTCCAATGGGGTCGATCAGGTGCGTTCATCATGAAAAGTTACAACATTACTTCGTGGCACGAACTTTTGTCTGAATTGCATCAGTTCAGTATGTTTTGCAACAAGTTTCATGCAGTTACGTAACAATCCCAATGCACCCAAACATTATGAAACACACCAAAACATGAGTTTAGGGTCCAATGGGATGGATCAGGTGCTTTTGTTGGGAAAAATTAAAACGGGACTTCGTGGCACGAAGTTTTGCATTAATTGCACCAGTTCAGTATGTTTTGCACCAAGTTTCATGCAGTTACGAAACGATCCTAAAAGCACCCAAATACATCGAAACATACCGAAACATTACCTTATGGTCCAATTGAGTGGACGGGTTTGTCCGTTGCAAAAAATCCCGACGTGACTTCGTGGCACGAACTTTTGCATTAATTGCACCAGTTCACCACGTTTTGCACAGAGTTTCATGCAGTTACGAAATGATCCCAAATGCACCAAAATACTACAAAGGTCCAATGGGGGGGATTAGGTGTGTTCGTTGCGAAAAATCCTGACATGATCCCAAATGCACCCAAACACAATGAAACACACCAAAACATGAGTTTAGGGTCCAATGGGGTGGGTCAGGAGCTTTTGTTGCAAAAAATTACAACGTGACTTCGTGGCACGAACTTATGTATTAATTGCACCAGTTCAGTATGTTTTGCAACAAGTTTCATGCAGTTACGAAACGATCCCAAATGCACCCAAATACTACGAAACAGACCGAAACATTACTTTAGCATCCAATGGGGTGGATTGGGTGCATTCGTTGCGAAAAATCCGGTCGTGACTTCGTGGCACGAACTTTTGTATGAATTGAACCAGTTCAGTATGTTTTGCAACAAGTTTCATGCAGTTACGAAACGATCCCAAATGCACCCAAATACTACGAAACGGACCGAAACATTAGTTTGGGGTCCAATGGGGTGGATTGGATGCATTCGTTGTGAAAAATCCCGTCGTGACTTCGTGGCACGAACTTTTGTATGAATTGAACCAGTTCAGTATGTTTTGCAACAAGTTTCATGCAGTTACGAAACGATCCCAAATGCACCCAAATAAAACAAAACGGATCGACTCATTAGTTTAGGGTCCAATGGGGTGCATTTGGTGTGTTCGTTGTGAAAAATTCACACATCACTTCGTGGCACGAACTTCTGCATTAATTGCACCAGTTCACCCCGTTTTCCACCGAGTTTCATGCAGTTACAAAACGATCCCAAATGCACCAAAATACTACAAAGGTCCAATGGGGTGGATTAGGTGCATTCGTTGCGAAAAAAACCCGACGTCACTTCGTGGCATGAACTTTTGCATTAATTGCACCAGTTCACCCCGTTTTGCACCGAGTTTCATGCAGTTATGAAATGATCCCGAATGCACCTAAACACAATGAAACACACCAAAACAAGAGTTTAGGGTCTTATGGGGTGGATCAGGTGCTTTTGTTGTGAAAAATTACAATGTGACTTCGTGGCATGAACTTTTGCATTAACTGTACCAGTTCCGTATGTTTTGCACCAAGTTTCATGCAGTTACGACATGATCCCAAATGCACCCAAACACAATGAATCACACCAAAACTTGAGTTTAGGGTCCAATGGGGTGGGTCAGGTGCTTTTGTTGCGAAAAATTACAACGTGACTTCGTGGCACGAACTTATGTATTAATTGCACCAGTTTAGTATGTTTTGCAACAAGTTTCATGCAGTTACGAAACGATCCCAAATGCACCCAAATACTACGAAACAGACCGAAACATTAGTTTAGGGTCCAATGGGGTGGATTGGGTGCATTCGTTGCGAAAAATACTGTCATGACTTCGTGGCATTAACTTTTGTACAAATTGAACCAGTTCAGTATGTTTTGCAACAAGTGTCATGCAGTTACGAAACGATCCCAAATGCACCCAAATACAACAAAATGGACCTAATCATTAGTTTAGGGTTCAATGGAGTGGATTTGGTGTGTTCGTTGCGAAAAATCCCAATATCACTTCGTGGCATCAACTTTTGCATTAATTGCACCAGTTCACCCCGTTTTGCACCGAGTTTCATGCAGTTACGAAATGATCGCAAATGCACCAAAATACTATGAAGGTCCAATGGGGTGGATTGGGTGCATTCGTTGTGAAAAATCCCGATATTACTTCGTGGCATGAACTTTTGCAATAATTGCACCAGTTCACCCAATTTTGCACCTAGTTTCATGCAGTGACGAAATGATCCCAAATGCACCCAAACACTATGAAACACACCAAAACATGAGTTTAGTGTCCAATGGGGTGGATCAGGTGCGTTTGTTTGGAAAAATTACAACGTGACTTCGTGGCATGAACTTTTGCATTAACTGCACCAGTTCCGTATGTTTTGCACCAAATTTCATGCAGTTACGAAACGATCCCAAATGCACCCAAATACATCGAAACATACCAAAACATTACTTTAGTGTCCAATTGGGTGGATTGGGTGTGTCCGTTGCAAAAAATCCTGACGTGACTTCGTGGCATGAACTTTTGCATTAATTGCACCAGTTCACAGCGTTTTGCACCGAGTTTCATGCAGTTATGAAATGATCCCAAATGCACCAAAATACTACAAAGGTCCATTGGGATGGATTAGGTGCGTTCGTTGCGAAAAATCCCGACGTCACTTCGTGGCACGAACTTTTGCATTAATTGCACCAGTTCACCCCGTTTTGTACCGAGTTTCATGCAGTTCCGAAATGATCCCAAATGCACCCAAACACAATGAAACACACCAAAACATGAGTTTATGGTCCAATGGGGTGGATCAAGTGCGTTAGTTGGGAAAAATTACAACGTGACTTCGTGGCATGAAAGCATTAATTGCACCAATTCAGTATGTTTTGCAACAAGTTTCATGCAGTTACAAAACGATCCCAAATACACCCAAATACAACGAAATTCACTGAAACATTAGTTTTGGTCCAATGGGGTGGATAGGGGGCGTCCGTTGTGAAAATTCCGATGTGACTTCGTGGCACAAACTTTTGATTTAATTGCACATGTTCACCCCGTTTTGCACCGAGTTTCATGCGGTTACGAAATGATCCCAAATGCACCCAAACACTATGAAACGCACCAAAACATGAGTTTATGGTCCAATGGGGTGGATCAGGTGCGTTTGTTGCGAAAAATTACAACGCGACTTCATTGGACGAACTTTTGCATTAATTGCACCAGTTTAGTATGTTTTGCAACAAGTTTCATGTAGTTACAAAACAATCCCAAATGCACCCAAATACTACTAAATGCACCGAAACATTAGTTTTGGGTCCAATGGGGTTGATTGGGTCCGTTCGTTGCGAAAAATCCTGAAGTGACTTTGTGGCACGAACTTTTGCATTAATTGCACCAGTTCACCCCGTTTTGCACCGAGTTTCATGCAGTTACACAATGATACCAAATGGTACCCAAACACTATGAAACGCACCAAAACATTAGTTTAGGGTCCAATGGGTGGATTGGGTCCGTGCGTTGCAAAAAATTCCGACGTGACTTCATGGAACGAACTTTTGCATTAATTGCACTAGTTCACCCTCTTTTGCACTGAGTTTTATGCAGTTACGAAATGATCCCAAATGCAGCCAAACACTATGATTCACACCAAAACATGAGTTTAGGGTCCAATGGGGGTGGATTAGGTGCTTTTGTTGGGAAAAATTACAACGTGACTTCGTGGCACGAACTTTTGCATTAATTGCACCAGTTCCGTATGTTTTGCACCAAGTTTCATGAAGTTACGAAATGATCCCAAATGCACCCAAATACTACAAAACATTACCTTACGTTCCAATTGGGTGGATTGGGTGTGTCCGTTGAGAAAAATCCCGACGTGATTTTGTGGCACGAACTTTTGCATTAATTGCTCCAGTTCACCCCGTTTTGCACCGAGTTTCATGGAGTTACGAAACAATCCCAAATGCTCCCAAACACTATGAAATGCACCAATACATGAGTTTAGGGTCCAATGGGGTGGATCAGATGCGTTTGTTGGGAAAAATTACAAAGTGACTTCGTGGCACAAACTTTTTTATTAATTGTACCAGTTCAGTATGTTTTGCAACAAGTTTCATGCAGTTACAAAACGATCCCAAATGCACCCAAATACTATGAAACAGACCGAAACATTAGTTTAGGGTCCAATGGAGTGGATTGGGTGCGTTCATTGCGAAAAATCCCGTCGTGACTTCGTGGCACGAATTTTTGTATGAATTAAACCCTTTCAATATGTTTTGCAACAAGTTTTATGCAGTTACGAAATGATCCCAAATGCACCGAAATAGAACAAAACGGACCGAATCATTAGATTATGGTCCAATGGGGTGGGTTTGGTGCGTTCGTTGCGAAAAATCCCGACGTGATTTTGTGGCACGAACTTTTGGATTAATTGCACCAGAATAATATGTTTTGCAACAAGTTTCATGCTGTTACGAAACGATCCCAAATGCACCCCAAACACTATGAAACACACCAAAACATGAGTTTAGGGTCCAATGGGCCGGATCAGGTGCGTTCGTAATGAAAAATTACTACGTGAATTCGTGGCACGAAATTTTGTATGAATTGCACCAGTTCAGTATGTTTTCAAACAAGTTTCATGCAGTTACGGAACGATCCCAAATGCACCGAAATACTATGAAACGGACCGAAACATTAGTTTAGGGTCCAATGGGGTGGATTCGGTCCGTTCGTTTCGAAAAATCCTGAAGTGACTTTGTGGCATGAACTTTTGCATTAATTGCACCAGTTCACCCCCGTTTTGCACCGAGTTTCATGCAGTTACGCAATGATCCCAAATGGACCCAAACACTATGAAACACACCAAAACATTAGTTTAGGGTCCAATGGGGTGGATTGGGTGCGTTCGTTGCAAAAAATTCTGACGTGACTTCGGGGCACGAACTTTTGAATTAATTGCACCAGTTCACCACGTTTTGCACCGAGTTTCATGCAGTTACGAAACGATCCCAAATACACCCAAACACTATGAAACGCACCAAAATATGAATTTAAGGTCCAATGGGGCAGATCAGGTACGTTTGTTGGCAAAAATTACAATGTGACTTCGTGGCACGAACTTTTGCATTAATTGCACCAGTTTAGTATGTTTTACAACAAGTTTCATGCAGTTATGAAACGATCCCAAATGCACCCAAACACTATGAAATGCACCAAAGCATGAATTTAGGGTCCAATGGGGTGGATCAGGTGCGTTTGTTTGGAAAAATTACAACGTGACTTAGTGGGACGAACTTTTGCATTAATTGCACCGGTTCAGTATGTTTTGCAACAAATTTCATGCAGTTACGCAACGATCCCAAATGCACGCAAATACTACGAAAAGCACCGAAACTGTAGTTTTGGGTCCAATGGGGTGGATTGGGTCCGTTCGTTGCGAAAAATCCCGACGTGACTTCGTGCATTGAACTTTTGCATTAATTGCACCAGTTCACCGCGTTTTGCACTGAGTTTCATGCAGTTATGAAACGATCCCAAATGCACCAAAATACTACAAAGGTCCATTGGGATGGATTAGGTGCGTTCGTTGCGAAAAATCCCGACGTCACTTCGTGGCACGAACTTTTGCATTAATTGCACCAGTTCACCCCGTTTTGTACCGAGTTTCATGCAGTTCCGAAATGATCCCAAATGCACCCAAACACAATGAAACACACCAAAACATGAGTTTATGGTCCAATGGGGTGGATCAGGTGCGTTAGTTGGGAAAAATTACAACGTGACTTCGTGGCATGAACTTATGCATTAATTGCACCAGTTCAGTATGTTTTGCAACAAGTTTCATGCAGTTACAAAACGATCCCAAATGCACCCAAATACTACGAAATTCACTGAAACATTAGTTTTGGTCCAATGGGGTGGATAGGGTGCGTCCGTTGCGAAAATTCCGATGTGACTTCGTGGCACAAACTTTTGATTTAATTGCACGTGTTCACCCTGTTTTGCACCGAGTTTCATGCGGTTACGAAATGATCCCAAATGCACCCAAACACTATGAAACGCACCAAAACATGAGTTTATGGTCCAATGGGGTGGATCAGGAGCGTTTGTTGCAAAAAATTACAACGCGACTTCATTGGACGAACTTTTGCATTAATTGCACCAGTTCAGTATGTTTTGCAACAAGTTTCATGCAGTTACGAAACAATCCCAAATGCACCCAAATACTACTAAATGCACCGAAACATTAGTTTTGGTTCCAATGGGGTTGATTGGGTCTGTTCGTTGCGAAAAATCCTGAAGTGACTTTGCGGCACGAACTTTTGCATTAATTGCACCAGTTCACCCCGTTTTGCACCGAGTTTCATGCAGTTGCACAATGATTCCAAATGGTCCCAAACACTATGAAACGCACCAAAACATTAGTTTATGGTCCAATGGGTGGATTGGGTCCGTTCGTTGCGAAAAATTCCGACATGACTTCGTGGCACGAACTTTTGCATTAATTGTACTAGTTCACCCTATTTTGCACTGAGTTTCATGCAGTTACGAAATGATCCCAAATGCAGCCAAACACTATGATACACACCAAAACATGAGTTTAGGGTCCAATGGGGGTGGATTAGGTGCTTTTGTTGGGAAAAATTACAACGTGACTTCGTGGCACGAACTTTTGCATTAATTGCACCAGTTCCGTATGTTTTGCACCAATTTTCATGAAGTTACGAAATGATCCCAAATGCACGCAAATACTACGAAACATTACCTTACGTTCCAATTGGGTGGATTGGGTGTGTCCGTTGAGAAAAATCCCGACGTGATTTTGGGGCACGAACTTTTGAATTAATTGCACTAGTTCACCACGTTTTGCACCGAGTTTCATGCAGTTACGAAACGACCCCAAATACACCCAAACACTATGAAACGCACCAAAATATGAATTTAAGGTCCAATGAGGCGGATCAGGTGCGTTTGTTGGCAAAAATTACAATGTGACTTCGTGGCACGAACTTTTGCATTAATTGCACCAGTTTAGTATGTTTTACAACAAGTTTCATGCAGTTATGAAACGATCCCAAATGCACCCAAACACTATGAAATGCACCAAAGCATGAATTTAGGGTCCAATGGGGTGGATCAGGTGCGTTTGTTTGGAAAAATTACAACGTGACTTTGTGGGACGAACTTTTGCATTAATTGCACCAGTTCAGTATGTTTTGCAACAAGTTTCATGCAGTTACGAAACGATCCCAAATGCACGCAAATACTACGAAATGCACCGAAAACAGTAGTTTTGGGTCCAATGGGGTGGATTGGGTCCGTTCGTTGTGAAAAATCCCGACGTGACTTCGTGGCATGAACTTTTGCATTAATTGCACCAGTTCACCGCGTTTTGCATCGAGTTTCATGCAGTTATGAAACGATCCCAAATGCACCAAAATACTACAAAGGTCCATTGGAATGGATTAGGTGCGTTCGTTGCGAAAAATCCCGACATCACTTCGTGGCACGAACTTTTGCATTAATTGCACCAGTTCACCCCGTTTTGTACCAAGTTTCATGCAGTTCCGAAATGATCCCAAATGCACCCAAACACAATGAAACACACCAAAACATGAGTTTATGGTCCAATGGGGTGGATCAGGTGCGTTAGTTGGGAAAAATTACAACGTGACTTCGTGGCATGAACTTATGCATTAATTGCACCAGTTCAGTATGTTTTGCAACAAGTTTCATGCAGTTACAAAACGATCCCAAATACACCCAAATACTACGAAATTCACTGAAACATTAGTTCTGGTCCAATGGGGTGGATAGGGTGCGTCTGTTGCGAAAATTCCGATGTGACTTCGCGGCACAAACTTTTGATTTAATTGCACGTGTTCACCCCGTTTTGCACCGGGTTTCATGCGGTTACGAAATGATCCCAAATGCACCCAAACACTATGAAACGCACCAAAACATGAGTTTATGGTCCAATGGGGTGGATCAGGTGCGTTTGTTGCGAAAAATGACAACGCGACTTCATTGGACGAACTTTTGCATTAATTGCACCAGTTTAGTATGTTTTGCAACAAGTTTCATGCAGTTACGAAACAATCCCAAATGCACCCAAATACTACTTAATGCACCGAAACATTAGTTTTGGGTCCAATGGGATTGATTGAGTCCGTTCGTTGCGAAAAATCCTGAAGTGACTTTGCGGCACGAACTTTTGCATTAATTGCACCAGTTCACCCCGTTTTGCACCGAGTTTCATGCAGTTACACAACAATTCCAAATGGACCCAAACACTATGAAACGCACCAAAACATTAGTTTAGGGTCCAATGGGTGGATTGGGTCCGTTCGTTGCGAAAAATTCCGACGTGACTTCGTGGCACGAACTTTTGCATTAATTGCACTAGTTCACCCTATTTTGCACTGAGTTTCATGCAGTTACGAAATGATCCCAAATGCAGCCAAACACTATGATACACACCAAAACATGAGTTTAGGGTCCAATGGGGGTGGATTAGGTGCTTTTGTTGGGAAAAATTACAACGTGACTTCGTGGCACGAACTTTTGCTTAATTGCACCAGTTCCGTATGTTTTGCACCAAGTTTCATGAAGTTACGAAATGATCCCAAATGCACCCAAATACTACGAAATATTACCTTACGTTCCAATTGGGTGGATTGGGTGTGTCCGTTGAGAAAAATCCCGACGTGATTTTGGGTCACGAACTTTTGAATTAATTGCACCAGTTCACCACGTTTTGCACCGAGTTTCATGCAGTTACGAAACGACCCCAAATACACCCAAACACTATGAAACGCACCAAAATATGAATTTAAGGTCCAATGGGGCGGATCAGGTGCATTTGTTAGCAAAAATTACAATGTGACTTCGTGGCACGAACTTTTGCATTAATTACAACCAGTTTAGTATGTTTTACAACAAGTTTCATGCAGTTATGAAACGATCCCAAATGCACCCAAACACTATGAAATGCACCAACGCATGAATTTAGGGTCCAATGGGGTGGATCAGGTGCGTTTGTTTGGAAAAATTAGAATGTGACTTTGTGGGACGAACTTTTGCATTAATTGCACCAGTTCAGTATGTTTTGCAACAAGTTTCATGCAGTTACGAAACGATCCCAAATGCACGCAAATACTACGAAATGCACCGAAACAGTAGTTTTGAGTCCAATGGGGTGGATTGTATCCGTTTGTTGCGAAAAATCCCGACGTGACTTCGTGGCATGAACTTTTGCATTAATTGCACCAGTTCACCGCGTTTTGCACCGAGTTTCATGCAGTTATGAAACGATCCCAAATGCACCAAAATACTACAAAGGTCCATTGGGATGGATTAGGTGCGTTCGTTGTGAAAAATCCCGACGTCACTTCGTGGCACGAACTTTTGCATTAATTGCACCAGTTCACCCCATTTTGTACCGAGTTTCATGCAGTTCCGAAATGATCCCAAATGCACCCAAACACAATGAAACACACCAAAACATGAGTTTATGGTCCAATGGGGTGGATCAGGTGCGTTAGTTGGGAAAATTACAACGTGACTTCGTGGCATGAACTTATGCATTAATTGCACCAGTTCAGTATGTTTTGCAACAAGTTTCATGCAGTTACAAAACGATCCCAAATGCACCCAAATACTACGAAATTCACTAAAACATTAGTTTTGGTCCAATGGGGTGGATAGGGTGCGTCCGTTGCGAAAATTCCGATGTGACTTCGTGGCACAAACTTTTGATTTAATTGCACGTGTTCACCCTGTTTTGCACCGAGTTTCATGCGGTTACGAAATGATCCCAAATGCACCCAAACACTATGAACGCACCAAAACATGAGTTTATGGTCCAATGGGGTGGATCAGGTGCGTTTGTTGCGAAAAATTACAACGCGACTTCATTGGACGAACTTTTGCATTAATTGCACCAGTTCAGTATGTTTTGTAACAAGTTTCATGCAGTTACGAAACAATCCCAAATGCACCCAAATACTACTAAATGCACCGAAACATTAGTTTTGGGTCCAATGGGGTTGATTGGGTCCGTTCGTTGCGAAAAATCCTGAAGTGACTTTGCGGCACGAACTTTTGCATTAATTGCACCAGTTCACCCCTGTTTTGCACCGAGTTTCATGCAGTTACACAATGATCCCAAATGGGCCCAAACACTATGAAACGCACCAAAACATTAGTTTAGGGTCCAATGGGTGGATTGGGTCCGTTCGTTGTAAAAAATTCCGACATGACTTCGTGGCACGAACTTTTGCATTAATTGCACCAGTTCACCCCGTTTTGTACCTGAGTTTCATGCAGTTCCGAAATGATCCCAAATGCACCCAAACACAATGAAACACACCAAAACATGAGTTTATGGTCCAATGGGGTGGATCAGGTGCGTTAGTTGGGAAAAATTACAACGTGACTTCGTGGCATGAACTTATGCATTAATTGCACCAGTTCAGTATGTTTTGCAACAAGTTTCATGCAGTTACAAAACGATCCCAAATGCACCCAAATACTACGAAATTCACTGAAACATTAGTTTTGGTCCAATGGGGTGGATAGGGTGCGTCCGTTGCGAAAATTCCGATGTGACTTCGCGGCACAAACTTTTGATTTAATTGCACGTGTTCACCCCGTTTTGCAACCGAGTTTCATGCGGTTACGAAATGATCCCAAATGCAGCCAAACACTATGATACACACCAAAACATGAGTTTAGGGTCCAATGGGGGTGGATTAGGTGCTTTTGTTGGGAAAAATTACAACGTGACTTCGTGGCACGAACTTTTGCATTAATTGCACCAGTTCCGTATGTTTTGCACCAAGTTTCATGAAGTTACGAAATGATCCCAAATGCACCCAAATACTACGAAACATTACCTTACGTTCCAATTGGGTGGATTGGGTGTGTCCGTTGAGAAAAATCCCGAATTGATTTTGGGGCACGAACTTTTGAATTAATTGCACCAGTTCACCACGTTTTGCATCGAGTTTCATGCAGTTACGAAACGACCCCAAATACACCTAAACACTATGAAACGCACCAAAATATGAATTTAAGGTCCAATGGGGCGGATCAGGTGCGTTTGTTGGCAAAAATTACAATGTGACTTCGTGGCACAAACTTTTGCATTAATTGCACCAGTTTAGTATGTTTTACAACAAGTTTCATGCAGTTATGAAACGATCCCAAATGCACCCAAACACTATGAAATGCACCAACGCATGAATTTAGGGTCCAATGGGGTGGATCAGGTGTGTTTGTTTGGAAAAATTACAACGTGACTTTGTGGGACGAACTTTTGCATTAATTGCACCAATTCAGTATGTTTTGCAACAAGTTTCATGCAGTTACGAAACGATCCCAAATGCACGCAAATACTACGAAATGCACCGAAACAGTAGTTTTGGGTCCAATGGGGTGGATTGGATCCGTTCGTTGCGAAAAATCCCGACGTGACTTCGTGGCATGAAACTTTTGCATTAATTGCACCAGTTCACCGCGTTTTGCACCGAGTTTCATGCAGTTATCAAACGATCCCAAATGCACCAAAATACTACAAAGGTCCATTGGGATGGATTAGGTGCGTTCGTTGCGAAAATCCCGACGTCACTACTTCGTGGCACGAACTTTTGCATTAATTGCACCAGTTCACCCCGTTTTGTACCGAGTTTCATGCAGTTCTGAAATGATCCCAAATGCACCCAAACACAATGAAACACACCAAAACATGAGTTTATGGTCCAATGGGGTGGATCAGGTGCGTTAGTTGGGAAAATTACAACGTGACTTCGTGGCATGAACTTATGCATTAATTGCACCAGTTCAGTATGTTTTGCAACAAGTTTCATGCATTACAAAACGATCCCAAATGCACCCAAATACTACGAATTCACTGAAACATTAGTTTTGGGTCCAATGGGGTGGATAGGGTGCTTCCGTTGCGAAAATTCCGATGTGACTTCGCGGCACAAACTTTTGATTTAATTGCACGTGTTCACCCCGTTTTGCACCGAGTTTCATGCGGTTACGAAATGATCCCAAATGCACCCAAACACTATGAACGCACCAAAACATGAGTTTATGGTCCAATGGGGTGGATCAGGTGCGTTTGTTGCGAAAAATTACAACGCGACTTCAATTGGACGAACTTTTGCATTAATTGCACCAGTTCAGTATGTTTTTGCAACAAGTTTCATGCAGTTACGAAACAATCCCAAATGCACCCAAATACTACTAAATACACCAAAACATTAGTTTTGGGTCCAGTTCACCCTGTTTTGCACCGAGTTTCATGCAGTTACGAAACGATCGAAATGCACCCAAACACTATGAAACCACCAAAACATGAGTTTAGGGTCCAATGGGGTGGATCAGGTGCGTTCGTTGCGTAAAATTACAATGTGACTTTGTGGCATGAACTTTTGTATTAATTGCACCAGTTCAGTATGTTTTGCAACAAGTTTCATGCAGTTACGAAACGATCCCAATGCACCCAAATACTACGAAACACGAACATTATTTTAGGTCCAATGGGGTGGATGGGTGCGTTGTTGCGAAAAATCCGATGTGACTTCGTGGCACGAACTTTTGCATTAATTGCACCAGTTCAGTAGTTTTTGCACCGAGTTTCATGCGTTACGAAACGATCCCAATGCACCAACACTATGACCACCAAAACATGAGTTTTAGGGTCCAATGGGGTGGATAGGTGGTTTTGCAAATTCACGTGACTTCGTGGCACAACTTTTGCATTAATTGCACCAGTTCACCCGTTTTGCAACAAGTTTCATGCAGTTGCGAAATGATCCCAAATGCACCCAAACACTATGAAACACCAAAACATGAGTTTAGGGTCCAATGGGGTGGATCAGGTGCGTTGTTGGAAAAATTACAACTTCGTGGCACGAACTTTTGCATTATTGCAACCAGTTCATGTTTTGCACAGTTTCATGCAGTTACGATGCGAAATGATCCCAAATGCACCCAAACACTGTGAAAGGCATCAAAACATGAGTTTTAAAGTCCAATGGGGAGGATCAAGTGCCGCTTGTTGGGAAAATTATAGCATCACTTCATGGCACGAATTTTTGCATTCATTGCACCAGTTCAGTATGTTTTGCACCAAGTTTCATGCAGTTACGAAATGATCCCAAATGCACCCAAATACTAAAAAACATACGAAACATTACTTTAGGGTCCAATGGGGTGGATAGGGTGCGTTTGTCATGAAAAAATCCCGATGTGACTTCGTGGCCCAAGCTTTTGCATTAATTGTACAAATTCACCCCGTTTTGCACCGAGTTTCATGCAATTACGAAACGATCCCAAATGCAACCCAAACACTATGAAACACACCAAAACATGAGTTTAGGGTCCACATGGGGTTGATTGGGTCCATTCGTTGCAAAAAATCCTGAAAAGAGTTCGTGGCCCCAACTTTTGCATTAATTGCACCACTTCACCCCCGTTTTGCACCGAGTTTCATGCAGTTACGAAATGAACCGAAATACACCCAAGCACTAAGAAACGCACCAAAACATGAGTTTAGGGTCCAATGGGGTGGATTGGCTGCGTTCGTTGTGAAAAAAATCCCGACGTGACTTCGTGACCGAATTTTAGCATTAATTGCATCAGTCCACCCCGTTTTGCAACCGAGTTTCATGCAGTTACGAAATGATCCCAAATGCACCCAAACACTATGAAAGGCACCAAAACATGAGTTTAGGGTCCAATGGGGTGGATCAGGTGCGTTTGTTGGGAAAAAATTACAACGTGACTTCGTAGCACAAACTTTGCATTAATTGCACCAGTTCAGTATGTTTGGCACCAAGTTTCATGCAGTTACGAAACGATCCCAAATGCACGCAAATAGTACAAAACTTACTGAAACATTACTTTAGGGTCCAATGGGGTGGATAGGGTGTGTTCGTTGCGAAAAATCCCGATGTGACTTCGTGGCACAAACTTTTGCATTAATGGCACCAATTCACCCCGTTTTGCACCGAGTTTCATGCAGTTACGAAACGATCCCAAATGCACCCAACCCCTATGAAACACACCAAAACATGAGTTTAGGGTCCAATGGGGTGGATTAGGTGTGTTGGTTGCGAAAAAATTACAACGCGACTTCGTGGCACGAACTTTTGCGTTAATTGAACCAGTTCAGTATGTTTTGCAACAAGTTTCATGCAGTTACAGAACAATCCCAAATGCACCCAAATACTACAAAACGGACCGAAACATTAGTTTAGGGTCCAATGGGGTTGATTGGGTTCGTTTGTTGTGAAAAATCCTGAATTGATTTCGTGGCACGAACTTTTGCATTAATTGCACCAGTTCACCCCGTTTTGCACCGAGTTTCAAGCACTTACGAAATGAACCCGAATGCACACAAACACTATGAAAACACACCAAATCATGAGTGTAGGGTCCAATGGGGAGGATTGGGTGCGCTCGTTGCAAAAAATCCCGACGTGACTTCGTGGCACGAATTTTGCATTAATTGCAACCAGTTCAGTATGTTTGGTACCGAGTTTCATGCAGTTACGAAACGATCCCCAATGCACCCAAACACTATGAAACGGACCGAACATTAGTTTAGGGTCCAATGGGGTGGATCAAGTTCGTTTGTTGGGAAAAAAATACAATGTGACTTCGTGGCACGAACTTTGCATTAATTGCACCAGTTCAGTATGTTTTGTACCGAGTTTTCATGCAGTTACGAAACAATCCCAAATGCACCCAAATTCTACAAAACATATCGAAAAATTACTTTAGGGTCCAATGGGGTGGATCGGGTGCATCCATTGTGAAAAATCCCGATGTGACTTCGTGGCACAACTTTTGCATTAAATGCACCAGTTCACCCCGTTTTGCACCGCGTTTCATGCAGTTACGAAATAATCCCAAATACACCCAAACACTATGAAACGTACCAAAACATGAGTTTAGGGTCCAATAGGGTGGATCAGGTCGTTTGTTGTGAAATTACAACGTGAATTCGTGGTACAAACTTATTTATTAATGTGTACCAGTTCAGTATGTTTTTGCAACAAGTTTTCATGCAGTTACGAAACGATCCCCAAATGCACCCAAACACATTGAAACACACCAAAACATGAGTTTAGGGTCCAATGGGGTGGATCAGGTGTGTTCGTTGCGAAAAATACAATGTGACTTCGTGGCACGAAATTTTTCTATTAATTGCACCAGTTTAGCATGTTTTGCAACAAGTTTCATGCAGTTACGAAATGATCCCAAATGCACCGAAATACTATTGAAACGGACCGAAATATTAGTTTGGGGTCCCAATGGGGTGGATTGGGTGGCATTCGTTGCGAAAAATCCCGACCTGACTTCGTGGCACGAAATTTTGCATTAATTGCTTCCAGCTCACCCTATTTTGCACCGAGTTTCTTGTAGTTACGAAATGATCAAAAATGCCACCCAAACACTGTGAAACACACCAAAACATGAGTTTATGGTCCAATGGGGTGGATCAGGTGCGTTTGTTGCATAAAATTAGCAATGTGACTTCGTGGCAGGAACTTTGTATTAAGTGCACCCGTTCAGTATGTTAGGCAACAAGTTTCATGCAGTGACAAAACGATCCCAAATGCACCCAACTACTACGAAACGGGACCGAAACATTAGTTTAGGGTCCAATGGGGTGGATTGGGAGCCTTGTTGCGAAAAATCCCGACGTGACTTCGTGGCACAAACTTTTGCATTAATTGCCAAGTTTACCCCGTTTTGCACCGAGTTTCATGCAGTTACGAAATGAACCCAAATGCACACAAACACTACGAAAACGCACCAAATATGAGTTAGGGTCCATTGGGGAGGATTGGCTTGCGTTCGTTGCAAAAAATCCCGACGTGACATCGTGGCACGAACTTTTGCATTAATTGCAACAGTTCAACCCCGTTTTGCACCGAGTTTCATGCAGTTACGAAATGATCATAAATGCACCCAAACACTATGAAAGGCACCAAAACATGAGTTTAGGGTCCAATGGACTGGATCAGGTGCATTTTATATTTGGAAAAATTACAACATGACTTCGTAGCACGAACTTTTGCATTAATTGCACCAGTTCAGTATGTTGCACCAAGTTTCATGTAGTTACGAAACGATCCTAATGCACCCAAATACTACAAAACATACGAAAACTTTACTTTAGGGTCCAATGGGGTGGATAGGGTTCGTCCGTTGCTAAAAAATCGCGATGTGACTTCGGGCACAAACTTTACATTAATTGCACCAATTCATCCCGTTTTGCACCAAGTTTCATGCAGTTACGAAAAGATCCCAAATGCACCCAAACAATATGACATGCACCAAAACATGAGTTTAGGGTCCAATGGGGTGGATTAGGTGCGTTGGTTGCGAAAAATTACAACGCAACTTCGTGGCAAGAACTTTTGCGTTTAATTGAACCAGTTTAGTATGTTTTGCAACAAGTTTCATGCAGTTACAGAACAATCCCAAATGCACCCAAATACTACGAAACGACCGAAACATTAGATTAGGGTCCAATGGGTTGATTGGGTCCGTTCGTTGCGAAAAATCCTGAATGACTTTGTGGCAGAACTTTTGCATAATTGCACCAGTTCACCCCGTTTTGCACCGAGTTTTATGCAGTTACGAAATGATCGAAAAGGCACCCAAACATATGAAACACACCAAAACATGAGTTTAGGGTCTAATGGGGTGGATCAGGTGCGTTCGTTGCATAAAATTAAACTGAGGACTTTGTGGCACAAACTTTTGTATTAATTGGACCAGTTCAGTATGTTTTGCAACAAGTTTCATGGCAGTGACGAAACGATCACAAATGCACCCAAATACTACGAAACGGACCAAAAACATTAGTTGGGGTCCAATGGGGTGGATTGGGTGCGTTTTTTGCGAAATATCCCGACGTGACTTCATGGCACTAACTTTTTGCATTAATTGCTCAAGTTCACCCCGTTTTGCACCGAGTTTCATGTAGTTACGAAATGAACCCAAATGCACACAAACACTATGAAATGCACCAAACATGAGTTTTAGGGTCCAGTGGGGTTGGAACATGTGTGTTTGTTGGGGAAAAATTACAACGGTGACTTCGTGGCACGAACTTTTGCAATAATTGCACCAATTCAGTATGTTTTGCACCAAGTTTCATGCAGTTACGAAAATGATCCCAAATGCACCCAAAAACTACAAAACATACTGAAACATTACTTTAGGGTCCAATGGGCTGGATAGGGTGCGTCCGTTGTGAAAAATCCCGAAGTGACTTCTTGGCACAACTTTTTGCATTAATGCACCAATTCATCCCGTTTTGCACCGAGTTTCATGCAGTTATGAAATAATCCCAAATGCACCCAAACACTATGAAACACACCAAAACATAAGTTTAGGGTCCAATGGGGTGGATTAGGTGTGTTGGTTGCGAAAAAATTACAACGCGACTTTGTGGCACGAACTTTTGGCTGTTAATTGAACCAGTTCAGTATGTTTTTGCAACAAGTTCATGCAGTACAGAACAATCCCAAATGCACCCAAATACTACAAAACGGACTGAAACATTAGTTTAGGGTCCAATGGGGTTGATTGGGTCCGTTCGTTGCGAAAAATCCTGAATTGACTTCGTGGCTCGAACTTTTGCATTAATTGCACCAGTTCACCCCCGTTTTGCACCGAGTTTCATGCACTTACGAACTGAACCCAAATGCACACAAACACTATGAAACACACCAAAACATGAGTGTAGGGTCCAATGTGAGGGATTGGGTGGCGCTCGTTGCAAAAAATCCCGATGTGACTTTGTTGCACGAATTTTTGCATTAATTGCACCAGTTCTGTATGTTTTGTACCGAGTTTCATGCAGTTACGAAACGATCCCAAATTGCCACCCAAACACTATGAAACGCGACCTAAACATGAGTTTAGGGTCCAATGGGGTGGATTAGGTTCGTTTGTTGGGAAAAATTACAATGTGACTTCCGTGGCACGAACTTTTGCATTAATTGCACAGGTCAGTATAAGTTTTGTACTGAGTTTCATGCAGTTACGAAACGATCCTAAATGCACCCAAATACTACAAAAACATATCGAAACATTACATTAGGGTCCAATGGGTGGATCGGTGCATCCATTGTGAAAATCCCGATGTGACTTCGTGGCACAAACTTTTGCATTAAATGCACCAGTTCACCCCGTTTTGCACCGAGTTTCATGCAGTTACGAAATGATCCCAAATGCACCCAAACACTATGAAACATACCAAAACATGAGTTTAGGGTCCAATGGGGTGGATCAGGTCGTTTGTTGTGAAAATTACAATGTGAATTCGTGGTACAAACTTATTTATTAATTGTACCAGTTCAAGTATGTTTTGCAACAAGTTTCATGCAGTTACGAAACGATCCCAAATGCACCAAACACTGTGAAACACACCAAAACATGAGTTTAGGGTCCAATGGGGTGGATCAGGTGCGTTCGTTGCGAAAATACAATGTGACTTCGTGGCACGAAATTTTGTATTAATTGCACCAGTTTAGCATGTTTTGCAACAAGTTTCATGCAGTTACGAAATGATCCCAAATGCACCCAAATACTATGAAACAGACCGAAACATTAGTTTAGGGTCCAATGGGGTGGATAGGGTGCTTCATTGCGAAAAATCCCGACGTGACTTCGTGGCACGAACTTTTGCATTAATTGCCCAGTTCACCCTGTTTTGTACCGAGTTTCATGTAGTTACGAAACGATCGAAAAATGCATCCAAACACTGTGAAACACCAAAACATTAGTTTAGGGTCCAATGGGGTGGATCAGGTGCGTTGTTGCGTAAAATTACAATGTGACTTCGTGGCACGAACTTTGTATTAATTGCACTAGTTCAGTATTTTTGCAACAGTTTCATGCAGTGACGAAACGATCCCAAATGCACCCAAATACTACGAAACGGACCGAAACATTAGTTTAGGGTCCAATGGGGTGGATCGGTGCCTTGTTACAAAAAATCCAGATGTGACTTCGTGGCACGAACTTTTGCATTAATTGCCCAAGTTCACCCCGTTTTGCAACAAGTTTCATGCAGTTACGAAATGAACCCAAATGCACACAAACACTACAAATGCACAAAACATGAGTTTAGGGTCCAATGGGGGTGGATTGGTGCGTTAGTTGCAAAAATCCCGACGTGACTTCGTGGCACGAACTTTTGCATTAATGCACCAGTTCACCCCGTTTTGCACCGAGTTTCATGCAGTTACGAAATGATCCCAAATGCACCCAAACACTATGAAAGCACCAAAACATGAGTCTAGGGTCCAATGGGCTGGATCAGGTGCATTTGTTGGGAAAATTACAACATGACTTCGTAGCACGAACTTTTGCATTAATTGCTCCAGTTAGTATGTTTTGCAACAAGTTTCATGCAGTGACGAAATGATCCCAAATCCACCCAAATACTACAAAACATACTGAAACATTACTTTAGGGTCCAATGGGCTGGATAGGGTGCGTCCGTTGTGAAAAATCCGAAGTGACTTCATGGCACAAACTTTTGCATTAATTGCACCAATTCATCCCGTTTTGCACCGAGTTTCATGCAGTTACGAAATGAACCCAAATGCACACAAACACTATGAAACGTACCAAAACATGAGTTTAGGGTCCAGTGGGGTGGATGTGTGTTTGTTGCAAAATTACAACGTGACTTCGTGGCACGAACTTTTTGCAATTAATTGCACCAATTCAGTATGTTTTGCACCAAGTTTCATGCAGTTACGAAATGATCCCAA
>NW_024376494.1:0-51241 GCF_016808335.1 Panicum virgatum
CCACTTCTTTAGGCCCAAAACTAAGGTTTCTGGTTGGTTTCGCGCGATTCCCGGTGCACAGAGTTGGTACCCGTTGTGAGATCGGGCTTTTTTGTGGGTGCATTACAATGCACCACTTTGTGCTTCCGAAGTGCGTCTTGTATTTTCGCAAACCACATGCCCAATCCCACTTTCTTTCGGCCCAAAACTAAGTTATGGGTGGTTTCACGTTGATTCCGTTGCCGGAGTAGGTACCCCGTGTGTGGTGAGATCAGGTTTTGGGGTGCATAAAATGCACCACTTTGTGCTTCCGAAAGTTGCGACTTGTTTTTTCGCAACGAACTTGCCCAATCCACTTCTTTCGGCCCCAAAACTATGTTTCTGGGTGGTGTTAGCGCGATTCCGTTGCCGGGAAGGGTACCCGTGTGTGAGATCGGGTTTTGGGGGTATAAATTGCACAACTTTGTGCTTCCGGAAGTTTGCGACTGTTTTTTCGCAACGAACTTGCCCAATCCACTTCTTAGGCCCAAAACTAAGTTCTGGGTGGTTTCGCGCGATTCCGGTGCCAGGAGGGGTACCCGTTGTGAGATCGGGTTTTGGGGTGTATACATTGCACCACTTATGCTTCGAAAGTTGTTTCATGTTTTTTTCGCAACCAACATGCCCAATCCACTTCTTTAGGCCCAAAACTAAGTTTCTAGGTGGTTTCGCGCGATTCCGTTGCCGGGAGGTACAAGTTGTGAGATCGGGCTTTGGGGTTCATAAAATGCACCACTTTGTGCTTCCGATGTTGCGTCTTGTTTTTTCGAAACGAACATGCCCAATCCACTTCTTAAGGCCCAAACTAAGTTTCTGGTGGTTTTCGCGCGGTTCAGTGCCGGGAGGGTTAAGTTGTGAGATCGGGTTTTGGGGTGCATAAAATGCAACACTTTGTGCTTCCGAAGTTGCATCTTGTTTTCGCAGCGAAATTGCCCAATCCACTTTTTTTGGCCCAAAACTAAGTTTTTGGGTGGTTTCGCGCGATTCCGTTGCCAGGAGGTACCCGTTGTGAGATCGGGTTTTGGGGTGCATACAATGCACCACTTTATGCTTCCGAAGTTGTGTCTTGTTTTTTTCGCAACCAACATGCCCAATCCACTTCTTTAGGCCCAAAACTAAGTTTCTGGGTGGTTTCGCGCGATTCCGTTGCCGGGAGGTACAAGTTTATGAGATCGGGCTTTGGGGTGCATAAAATGCACCACTTTGTGCTTCCGAAGTTGCGTCTTGTTTTTTCGCAACGAACATGCCTTAATCCACTTCTTTAGGCCCAAAACTATGTTTCTGGGTGGTTTCGCGCGATTCAGTTCCGGGAGGTACAAGTTGTGAGATCGGATTTTGGGGTGCATAAAATGCACCACTTTAGTGCTTCCAAAGTTGTGTCTTGTTTTTTCGCAACCAACATGCCCAATCCACTTCTTTAGGCCCAAAACTAAGTTTCTGGGTGGTTTCGCGCGATTCCGTTGCCTGGAGGTACAAGTTGTGAGATCGGGCTTTTGGGGTGCATAAATGCACCACCTTGTGCTTCCGAAGTTGCGTCTTGTTTTTTCGCAACGATCTTGCCCAATCCAGTTCTTTAGGCCCAAAACTAGTTTCTGGGTGGTTTCGCGCGATTCCGTTGCCTGGAGGCACACGTTGTGAGAACGGGTGCACCGCTTTATGCTTTCGAAGTTGTGTCTTGTTTTTTCGCAACGAACATGCCCAATCCATTTCTTTAGGCCCAAACAATGTTTCTGGGTGGTTTCGCGCGATTCCGTTGCCGGGAGGTACAAGTTGTTATATCGGATTTTGGGGTGCATAAAATGCACCACTTTGTGCTTCCGAAGTTGCGTCTTGTTTTCGCAACGAAATTGCCCAATCCACTTTTTTTGGCCCAAAACTAAGTTTCTGAGTGGTTTCGCGCGATTCCACTGCCGGGAGGTACCCGTTGTGAGATCGGGTTTTGAGGTGCATATGATCCACCACTGTATGCTTCCGAAGTTGCGTCTTGTTTTTTCGCAATGAACATGCCCAATCCACTTCTTTAGGCCCAAAACTAAGTTTTCTGGGTGGTTTCGCACGATTCCGTTGCCGGGAGGTACCCGTTGTGAGATCGGGTTTTCGGCGTGCATACAATGCACCACTTTGTGCTTCCAAAGTTGCGTCTTGTTTTTTCGCAACGAACATGCCCAATCCACTTCTTGAGGGCCAAAACTAAGTTTCTGGGTGGTTTCGTGCGAATCCGTTGCCGGGAGGTACCCGTTGTGAGATCGGGTTTTGGGGTGCATACAATGCACCACTTTGTGCTACCGAAGTTGCGTCTTGTTTTTTTTGCAACCGACATGGTCAATCCACTTCTTTAGGCCCAAAACTAAAGTTTCTGGGTGGTTTCGCGCGATTCCATTGCCGGGAGGTACCCGTTGTGAGATCGGGTTTTGAGGTGCATACGATCCACCACTGTATGCTTCTGAAGTTGCGTCTTGTTTTTTCGCAACGAACATGCCCAATCCACTTCTTTAGGCCCAAAACTAAGTTTCTGGGTGGTTTCGCACGATTCCGTTGCCGGGAGGTACCCGTTGTGAGATCGGGGTTTTGGCGTGCATACAATGCACCACTTTGTGCTTCCGAAGTTGCGTCTTGTTTTTTTTGCAACGAACATGCCCAATCCACTTCTTTAGGCCCAATACTAAGTTTCTAGGTGGTTTCGCGCGATTCCGTTGCCGGGAGCGGTACCTGTTGTGAGATCGGGTTTTGGGGTGCATACTATGCACCACTTTGTGCTTCCGAAGTTGTATCTTGTTTTTTCGCAACGAACATGCCCCAATCGACTTCTTGTCGTCCCAAACTAAGTATCTGGGTGGTTTCGCGTGATTTCCGTTACCGGGAGGGTACCCGTTGTGAGATCAGGATTTGGGTGCATACAATGCACCCACTTTGTGCTACCGAAGTTGCATCTTGTTTTTTTTGCAACGAACATGCCAAATCCACTTCTTTAGGCCCAAAACTATGTTTCTGGGTGGTTTCGCGCGATTCCGTTGCCGGGAGGGTACCCGTTGTGAGATCGGGTTTTGGGGTGTATATATTGCACCACTTTGTGCTTCCGAAGTTGCGACTTGTTTTTTCGCAACGAACTTGCCCAATCCACTTCTTTAGGCCCAAAACTAAGTTTCTGGGTGGTTTCGCGCGATTCCGATGCCAGGAGGTACCCGTTGTGAGATCGGGTTTTGGGGTGTATACAATTGCACCACTTTATGCTTCCGAAGTTGTTTCATGTTTTTTTCGCAACCAACATGCCCAATCCACTTCTTTAGGCCCAAAACTAAGTTTCTAGGTGGTTTCGCGCGATTCCGTTGCCGGGAGGTACAAGTTGTGAGATCGGGCTTTGGGGTTCATAAAATGCACCACTTTGTGCTTCCGATGTTGCGTCTTGTTTTTTCGCAACGAACATGCCCAATCCACTTCTTAAGGCCCAAAACTAAGTTTCTGGGTGGTTTCGCGCGGTTCAGTTGCCGGGAGGGTTAAGTTGTGAGATCGGGTTTGGGGTGCATAAAATGCAACACTTTGTGCTTCCAAAGTTGCATCTTGTTTTCGCAGCGAAATTGCCCAATCCACTTTTTTTGGCCCAAAACTAAGTTTCTGGGTGGTTTCGCGCGATTCCGTTGCCAGGAGGTACCCGTTGTGAGATCGGGTTTTGGGGTGCATACAATGCACCACTTTATGCTTCCGAAGTTGTGTCTTGTTTTTTCGCAACCAACATGCCCAATCCACTTCTTTAGGCCCAAAACTAAGTTTCTGGGTGGTTTCGCGCGATTCCGTTGCCGGGAGGTACAAGTTATGAGATCGGGCTTTGGGGTGCATAAAATGCACCACTTTGTGCTTCCGAAGTTGCGTCTTGTTTTTTCACAACGAACATGCCTAATCCACTTCTTTAGGCCCAAAACTATGTTTCTGGGTGGTTTCGCGCGATTCAGTTCCGGGAGGTACAAGTTGTGAGATCGGATTTTGGGGTGCATAAAATGCACCACTTTATGCTTCCAAAGTTGTGTCTTGTTTTTTCGCAACCAACATGCCCAATCCACTTCTTTAGGCCCAAAACTAAGTTTCTGGGTGGTTTCGCGCGATTCCGTTGCCTGGAGGTACAAGTTGTGAGATCGGGCTTTGGGGTGCATAAAATGCACCACCTTGTGCTTCCGAAGTTGCGTCTTGTTTTTTCGCAACGATCTTGCCCAATCCAGTTCTTTAGGCCCAAAACAAAGTTTCTGGGTGGTTTCACGCGATTCCGTTGCCTGGAGGCACACGTTGTGAGAACGGGTGCACCGCTTTATGCTTTCGAAGTTGTGTCTTGTTTTTTTTCGCAACGAACATGCCCAATCCATTTCTTTAGGCCCAAAACAATGTTTCTGGGTGGTTTCGCGCGATTCCGTTTCCGGGAGGTACAAGTTGTTATATCGGATTTTGGGGTGCATAAAATGCACCACTTTGTGCTTCCGAAGTTGCGTCTTGTATTTTCGCAACGAACATGCCCAATCCACTTCTTTAGGCCCAATACTAAGTTTCTAGGTGGTTTCGCGCGATTCCGTTGCCGGGAGGGTACCTGTTGTGAGATCGGGTTTTGGGGTGCATACTATGCACCACTTTGTGCTTCCGAAGTTGTATCTTGTTTTTTCGCAACGAACATGCCCAATCGACTTCTTGTCGTCCAAAACTAAGTATCTGGGTGGTTTCGCGTGATTCCGTTACCGGGAGGGTACCCGTTGTGAGATCAGGATTTGGGGTGCATACAATGCACCACTTTGTGCTACCGAAGTTGCATCTTGTTTTTTTTGCAACGAACATGCCAAATCCACTTCTTTAGGCCCAAAACTAAGTTTCTGGGTGGTTTCGCGTGATTCCATTGCCGGGAGGTACAAGTTGTTATATCGGGTTTTGGGGTGCATAAAATGCACCACTTTGTGCTTCCAAAGTTGCGTCTTGTTTTCGCAACGAAATTGCCCAATCCACTTGTTTTGGCCCAAAACTAAGTTTCTGGGTGGTTTCGTGCGATTCCATTGCCTGGAGGCACACGTTGTGAGAACGGGTGCACCGCTTTATGCTTCCGAAGTTGCGTCTTGTTTTTTCGCAACGAACATGCCCAATCCATTCTTTAGGCCCAAAACAATGTTTCTGGGTGGTTTCGCGTGATTCCGTTGCCGGGAGGTACAAGTTGTTATATCGGGTTTTGGGTGCATAAAATGCACCACTTGTGCTTCCAAAGTTGCGTCTTGTTTTCGCAACGAAATTGCCCAATCCACTTTTTTTGGCCCAAAACTAAGTTTCTGGGTGGTTTCGCGCGATTCCATTGCCGGGAGGTACCCGTTGTGAGATCGGGTCTTGGGGTGCATAAAATACACCACTTTGTGCTTCCGAAGTTGCGTCTTGTTTTCGCAACGAAATTGCCCAATCCACTTTTTATTGGCCCAAAACTAAGTTTCTGGGTGGTTTCGCGAGATTACGTTGCCGGGAGGTACAAGTTGTGAGATTGGGCTTTAGGGTACATAAAATGCACTACTTTGTGCTTCCGAAGTTGCGTCTTATTTTTTTGCAACGAACATGCCCAATCCACTTCTTTAGGCCCAAAACTAAGTTTCTGGGTGGTTTCACGTGATTCCGTTGCCGGGAGGTACAAGTTGTGAGATCGGGTTTTGGGGTGCATAAAATGCAACACTTTGTGCTTCCGAAGTTGCGTCTTGTTTTTTCGCAACGATCTTGCCCAATCCACTTCTTTAGGCCCAAAACAATGTTTCTTGGTGGTTTCGCGCGATTCCGTTGCCGGGTGGTACAAGTTGTTATATCGGGTTTTGGGGTCCATAAAATGCACCACTTTGTGCTTCCGAAGTTGCGACTTGTTTTTTCGCAACGAACTTGCCCAATCCACTTCTTTAGGCCCAAAACTAAGTTTCTGTGTGGTTTCGCACGGTTACGTTGCCGGGAGGTACCCGTTGTGAGATCGGGTTTTGGGGTGTATAAATTGCACCACTTTGTGCTTCCGAAGTTGCGACTTGTTTTTTCGCAACGAACTTGCCCAATCCACTTCTTTAGGCCCAAAACTATGTTTCTGGGTGGTTTCGCGTGATTCCGTTGCCTGGAGGTACAAGTTGTGAGATCGGGGGCACCGCTTTAAGCTTTTGAAGTTGCGTCTTGTTTTTTCGCATACGAACATGCCCAATCCATTTCTTTAGGCCCAAAACAATGTTTCTGGGTGGTTTCGCGCGATTCCGTTGCCGGGAGGTACAAGTTGTTATATCGGGTTTTGGGGTGCATAAAATGCACCATTTTGTGCTTCCGAAGTTGCGTCTTGTTTTCGCAACGAAATTGCCCAATCCACTTTTTTTGGCCCAAAACTAAGTTTCTGGGTGGTTTCGCGCGATTCCATTGCCGGGAGGTACCTGTTGTGAGATCGGGTTTTGAGGTGCATACGATCCACCACTGTATGCTTCCGAAGTTGCGTCTTGTTTTTTCGCAACGAACATGCCCAATCCACTTCTTTAGGCCCAAAACTAAGTTTCTGGGTGGTTTCGCACGATTCCGTTGCCAGGAGGTACCCGTTGTGATATCGGGTTTTGGCGTGCATACAATGCACCACTTTGTGCTTCCAAAGTTGTGTCTTGGTTTTTCGCAACGAACATGCCCAATCCACTTCTTGAGGGCCAAAACTAAGTTTCTGGGTGGTTTCGCGCGAATCCGTTGCCGGGAGGTACCCGTTGTGAGATCGGGTTTTGGGGTGCATACAATGCACCACTTTGTGCTTCCGAAGTTGCGTCTTGTATTTTCGCAACCAACATGCCCAATCCACTTCTTTAGGCCCAAAACTAAGTTTCTGGGTGGTTTCACGTGATTCCGTTGCCGGGAGGTACCCGTTGTGAGATCAGGTTTTGGGGTGCATAAAATGCACCACTTTGTGCTTCCGAAGTTGCGACTTGTTTTTTCGCAACGAACTTGCCCAATCCACTTCTTTAGGCCCAAAACTATGTTTCTGGGTGGTTTCGCGCGATTCCGTTGCCGGGAGGTACCCGTTGTGTAGATCGGGTTTTGGGGTGTATAAATTGCACCACTTTGTGCTTCCGAAGTTGCGACTTGTTTTTTCGCAACGAACTTGCCCAATCCACTTCTTTAGGCCCAAAACTAAGTTTCTGGGTGGTTTCGCGCGATTCCGTTGCCAGGAGGTACCCGTTGTGAGATCGGGTTTTGGGGTGTATACATTGCAGCCACTTTATGCTTCCGAAGTTGTTTCATGTTTTTTCGCAACCAACATGCCCAATCCACTTCTTTAGGCCCAAAACTAAGTTTCTAGGTGGTTTCGCGCGATTCCGTTGCCGGGAGGTACAAGTTGTGAGATCGGGCTTTGGGGTTCATAAAATGCACCACTTTGTGCTTCCGATGTTGCGTCTTGTTTTTTCGCAACGAACATGCCCAATCCACTTCTTAAGGCCCAAAACTAAGTTTCTGGGTGGTTTCGCGCGGTTCAGTTGCCGGGAGGGTTACAAGTTGTGAGATCGGGTTTTGGGGTGCATAAAATGCAACACTTTGTGCTTCCGAAGTTGCATCTTGTTTTCGCAGCGAAATTGCCCAATCCACTTTTTTTGGCCCAAAACTAAGTTTATGGGTGGTTTCGCGCGATTCTGTTGCCAGGAGGTACCCGTTGTGAGATCGGGTTTTGGGGTGCATACAATGCACCACTTTATGCTTCCGAAGTTGTGTCTTGTTTTTTCGCAACCAACATGCCCAATCCACTTCTTTAGGCCCAAAACTAAGTTTCTGGGTGGTTTCGCGCGATTCCGTTGCCGGGAGGTACAAGTTATGAGATCGGGCTTTGGGTGCATAAAATGCACCACTTTGTGCTTCCGAAGTTGCGTCTTGTTTTTTTCGCAACGAACATGCCTAATCCACTTCTTTAGGCCCAAAACTATGTTTCTGGGTGGTTTCGCGCGATTCAGTTCCGGGAGGTACAAGTTGTGAGATCGGATTTTGGGGTGCATAAAATGCACCACTTTATGCTTCCAAAGTTGTGTCTTGTTTTTTCGCAACCAACATGCCCAATCCACTTCTTTAGGCCCAAAACTAAGTTTCTGGGTGGTTTCGCGCGATTCCGTTGCCTGGAGGTACAAGTTGTGAGATCGGGCTTTGGGGTGCATAAAATGCACCACCTTGTGCTTCCGAAGTTGCGTCTTGTTTTTTCGCAACGATCTTGCCCAATCCAGTTCTTTAGGCCCAAAACTAAGTTTCTGGGTGGTTTCGCGCGATTCCGTTGCCTGGAGGCACACGTTGTGAGAACGGGTGCACCGCTTTATGCTTTCGAAGTTGTGTCTTGTTTTTTCGCAACGAACATGCCCAATCCATTTCTTTAGGCCCAAAACAATGTTTCTGGGTGGTTTCGCGCGATTCCGTTGCCGGGAGGTACAAGTTGTTATATCGGATTTTGGGGTGCATAAAATGCACCACTTTGTGCTTCCGAAGTTGCGTCTTGTTTTCGCAACGAAATTGCCCAATCCACTTTTTTTGGCCCAAAACTAAGTTTCTGAGTGGTTTCGCGCGATTCCACTGCCGGGAGGTACCCGTTGTGAGATCGGGTTTTGAGGTGCATATGATCCACCACTGTATGCTTCCGAAGTTGCGTCTTGTTTTTTCGCAATGAACATGCCCAATCCACTTCTTTAGGCCCAAAACTAAGTTTCTGGGTGGTTTCGCACGATTCCGTTGCCGGGAGGTACCCGTTGTGAGATCGGGTTTCGGCGTGCATACAATGCACCACTTTGTGCTTCCAAAGTTGCGTCTTGTTTTTTCGCAACGAACATGCCCAATCCACTTCTTGAGGGCCAAAACTAAGTTTCTGGGTGGTTTCGTGCGAATCCGTTGCCGGGAGGTACCCGTTGTGAGATCGGGTTTTGGGGTGCATACAATGCACCACTTTGTGCTACCGAAGTTGCGTCTTGTTTTTTTTGCAACCGACATGGTCAATCCACTTCTTTAGGCCCAAAACTAAAGTTTCTGGGTGGTTTCGCGCGATTCCATTGCCGGGAGGTACCCGTTGTGAGATCGGGTTTTGAGGTGCATACGATCCACCACTGTATGCTTCTGAAGTTGCGTCTTGTTTTTTCGCAACGAACATGCCCAATCCACTTCTTTAGGCCCAAAACTAAGTTTCTGGGTGGTTTCGCACGATTCCGTTGCCGGGAGGTACCCGTTGTGAGATCGGGTTTTGGCGTGCATACAATGCACCACTTTGTGCTTCCGAAGTTGCGTCTTGTTTTTTTGCAACGAACATGCCCAATCCACTTCTTTAGGCCCAATACTAAGTTTCTAGGTGGTTTCGCGCGATTCCGTTGCCGGGAGGTACCTGTTGTGAGATCGGGTTTTGGGGTGCATACTATGCACCACTTTGTGCTTCCGAAGTTGTATCTTGTTTTTTCGCAACGAACATGCCCAATCGACTTCTTGTCGTCCAAAACTAAGTATCTGGGTGGTTTCGCGTGATTCCGTTACCGGGAGGTACCCGTTGTGAGATCAGGATTTGGGGTGCATACAATGCACCACTTTGTGCTACCGAAGTTGCATCTTGTTTTTTTTGCAACGAACATGCCAAATCCACTTCTTTAGGCCCAAAACTATGTTTCTGGGTGGTTTCGCGCGATTCCGTTGCCGGGAGGTACCCGTTGTGAGATCGGGTTTTGGGGTGTATAAATTGCACCACTTTGTGCTTCCGAAGTTGCGACTTGTTTTTTTCGCAACGAACTTGCCCAATCCACTTCTTTAGGCCCAAAACTAAGTTTCTGGGTGGTTTCGCGCGATTCCGTTGCCAGGAGGTACCCGTTGTGAGATCGGGTTTTGGGGTGTATACATTGCACCACTTTATGCTTCCGAAGTTGTTTCATGTTTTTTCGCAACCAACATGCCCAATCCACTTCTTTAGGCCCAAAACTAAGTTTCTAGGTGGTTTCGCGCGATTCCGTTGCCGGGAGGTACAAGTTGTGAGATCGGGCTTTGGGGTTCATAAAATGCACCACTTTGTGCTTCCGATGTTGCGTCTTGTTTTTTCGCAACGAACATGCCCAATCCACTTCTTAAGGCCCAAAACTAAGTTTCTGGGTGGTTTCGCGCGGTTCAGTTGCCGGGAGGGTTAAGTTGTGAGATCGGGTTTTGGGGTGCATAAAATGCAACACTTTGTGCTTCCGAAGTTGCATCTTGTTTTCGCAGCGAAATTGCCCAATCCACTTTTTTTGGCCCAAAACTAAGTTTCTGGGTGGTTTCGCGCGATTCCGTTGCCAGGAGGTACCCGTTGTGAGATCGGGTTTTGGGGTGCATACAATGCACCACTTTATGCTTCCGAAGTTGTGTCTTGTTTTTTCGCAACCAACATGCCCAATCCACTTCTTTAGGCCCAAAACTAAGTTTCTGGGTGGTTTCGCGCGATTCCGTTGCCGGGAGGTACAAGTTATGAGATCGGGCTTTGGGGTGCATAAAATGCACCACTTTGTGCTTCCGAAGTTGCGTCTTGTTTTTTCACAACGAACATGCCTAATCCACTTCTTTAGGCCCAAAACTATGTTTCTGGGTGGTTTCGCGCGATTCAGTTCCGGGAGGTACAAGTTGTGAGATCGGATTTTGGGGTGCATAAAATGCACCACTTTATGCTTCCAAAGTTGTGTCTTGTTTTTTCGCAACCAACATGCCCAATCCACTTCTTTAGGCCCAAAACTAAGTTTCTGGGTGGTTTCGCGCGATTCCGTTGCCTGGAGGTACAAGTTGTGAGATCGGGCTTTGGGGTGCATAAAATGCACCACCTTGTGCTTCCGAAGTTGCGTCTTGTTTTTTCGCAACGATCTTGCCCAATCCAGTTCTTTAGGCCCAAAACAAAGTTTCTGGGTGGTTTCACGCGATTCCGTTGCCTGGAGGCACACGTTGTGAGAACGGGTGCACCGCTTTATGCTTTCGAAGTTGTGTCTTGTTTTTTCGCAACGAACATGCCCAATCCATTTCTTTAGGCCCAAAACAATGTTTCTGGGTGGTTTCGCGCGATTCCGTTGCCGGGAGGTACAAGTTGTTATATCGGATTTTGGGGTGCATAAAATGCACCACTTTGTGCTTCCGAAGTTGCGTCTTGTATTTTCGCAACGAACATGCCCAATCCACTTCTTTAGGCCCAATACTAAGTTTCTAGGTGGTTTCGCGCGATTCCGTTGCCGGGAGGTACCTGTTGTGAGATCGGGTTTTGGGGTGCATACTATGCACCACTTTGTGCTTCCGAAGTTGTATCTTGTTTTTTCGCAACGAACATGCCCAATCGACTTCTTGTCGTCCAAAACTAAGTATCTGGGTGGTTTCGCGTGATTCCGTTACCGGGAGGTACCCGTTGTGAGATCAGGATTTGGGGTGCATACAATGCACCACTTTGTGCTACCGAAGTTGCATCTTGTTTTTTTGCAACGAACATGCCAAATCCACTTCTTTAGGCCCAAAACTAAGTTTCTGGGTGGTTTCGCGTGATTCCATTGCCGGGAGGTACAAGTTGTTATATCGGGTTTTGATTGCATAAAATGCACCACTTTGTGCTTCCAAAGTTGCGTCTTGTTTTCGCAACGAAATTGCCCAATCCACTTGTTTTGGCCCAAAACTAAGTTTCTGGGTGGTTTCGTGCGATTCCATTGCCTGGAGGCACACGTTGTGAGAACGGGTGCACCGCTTTATGCTTCCGAAGTTGCGTCTTGTTTTTTCGCAACGAACATGCCCAATCCATTTCTTTAGGCCCAAAACAATGTTTCTGGGTGGTTTCGCGTGATTCCGTTGCCGGGAGGTACAAGTTGTTATATCGGGTTTTGGGGTGCATAAAATGCACCACTTGTGCTTCCAAAGTTGCGTCTTGTTTTCGCAACGAAATTGCCCAATCCACTTTTTTTGGCCCAAAACTAAGTTTCTGGGTGGTTTCGCGCGATTCCATTGCCGGGAGGTACCCGTTGTGAGATCGGGTCTTGGGGTGCATAAAATACACCACTTTGTGCTTCCGAAGTTGCGTCTTGTTTTCGCAACGAAATTGCCCAATCCACTTTTTATTGGCCCAAAACTAAGTTTCTGGGTGGTTTCGCGAGATTACGTTGCCGGGAGGTACAAGTTGTGAGATTGGGCTTTAGGGTACATAAAATGCACTACTTTGTGCTTCCGAAGTTGCGTCTTATTTTTTTGCAACGAACATGCCCAATCCACTTCTTTAGGCCCAAAACTAAGTTTCTGGGTGGTTTCACGTGATTCCGTTGCCGGGAGGTACAAGTTGTGAGATCGGGTTTTGGGGTGCATAAAATGCAACACTTTGTGCTTCCGAAGTTGCGTCTTGTTTTTTCGCAACGATCTTGCCCAATCCACTTCTTTAGGCCCAAAACAATGTTTCTTGGTGGTTTCGCGCGATTCCGTTGCCGGGTGGTACAAGTTGTTATATCGGGTTTTGGGGTGCATAAAATGCACCACTTTGTGCTTCCGAAGTTGCGACTTGTTTTTTCGCAACGAACTTGCCCAATCCACTTCTTTAGGCCCAAAACTAAGTTTCTGTGTGGTTTCGCACGGTTACGTTGCCGGGAGGTACCCGTTGTGAGATCGGGTTTTGGGGTGTATAAATTGCACCACTTTGTGCTTCCGAAGTTGCGACTTGTTTTTTCGCAACGAACTTGCCCAATCCACTTCTTTAGGCCCAAAACTATGTTTCTGGGTGGTTTCGCGTGATTCCGTTGCCTGGAGGTACAAGTTGTGAGATCGGGGGCACCGCTTTAAGCTTTTGAAGTTGCGTCTTGTTTTTTCGCAACGAACATGCCCAATCCATTTCTTTAGGCCCAAAACAATGTTTCTGGGTGGTTTCGCGCGATTCCGTTGCCGGGAGGTACAAGTTGTTATATCGGGTTTTGGGGTGCATAAAATGCACCATTTTGTGCTTCCGAAGTTGCGTCTTGTTTTCGCAACGAAATTGCCCAATCCACTTTTTTTGGCCCAAAACTAAGTTTCTGGGTGGTTTCGCGCGATTCCATTGCCGGGAGGTACCTGTTGTGAGATCGGGTTTTGAGGTGCATACGATCCACCACTGTATGCTTCCGAAGTTGCGTCTTGTTTTTTCGCAACGAACATGCCCAATCCACTTCTTTAGGCCCAAAACTAAGTTTCTGGGTGGTTTCGCACGATTCCGTTGCCAGGAGGTACCCGTTGTGATATCGGGTTTTGGCGTGCATACAATGCACCACTTTGTGCTTCCAAAGTTGTGTCTTGGTTTTTCGCAACGAACATGCCCAATCCACTTCTTGAGGGCCAAAACTAAGTTTCTGGGTGGTTTCGCGCGAATCCGTTGCCGGGAGGTACCCGTTGTGAGATCGGGTTTTGGGGTGCATACAATGCACCACTTTGTGCTTCCGAAGTTGCGTCTTGTATTTTCGCAACCAACATGCCCAATCCACTTCTTTAGGCCCAAAACTAAGTTTCTGGGTGGTTTCACGTGATTCCGTTGCCGGGAGGTACCCGTTGTGAGATCAGGTTTTGGGGTGCATAAAATGCACCACTTTGTGCTTCCGAAGTTGCGACTTGTTTTTTCGCAACGAACTTGCCCAATCCACTTCTTTAGGCCCAAAACTATGTTTCTGGGTGGTTTCGCGCGATTCCGTTGCCGGGAGGTACCCGTTGTGTGATCGGGTTTTGGGGTGTATAAATTGCACCACTTTGTGCTTCCGAAGTTGCGACTTGTTTTTTCGCAACGAACTTGCCCAATCCACTTCTTTAGGCCCAAAACTAAGTTTCTGGGTGGTTTCGCGCGATTCCGTTGCCAGGAGGTACCCGTTGTGAGATCGGGTTTTGGGGTGTATACATTGCGCCACTTTATGCTTCCGAAGTTGTTTCATGTTTTTTCGCAACCAACATGCCCAATCCACTTCTTTAGGCCCAAAACTAAGTTTCTAGGTGGTTTCGCGCGATTCCGTTGCCGGGAGGTACAAGTTGTGAGATCGGGCTTTGGGGTTCATAAAATGCACCACTTTGTGCTTCCGATGTTGCGTCTTGTTTTTTCGCAACGAACATGCCCAATCCACTTCTTAAGGCCCAAAACTAAGTTTCTGGGTGGTTTCGCGCGGTTCAGTTGCCGGGAGGTACAAGTTGTGAGATCGGGTTTTGGGGTGCATAAAATGCAACACTTTGTGCTTCCGAAGTTGCATCTTGTTTTCGCAGCGAAATTGCCCAATCCACTTTTTTTGGCCCAAAACTAAGTTTATGGGTGGTTTCGCGCGATTCCGTTGCCAGGAGGTACCCGTTGTGAGATCGGGTTTTGGGGTGCATACAATGCACCACTTTATGCTTCCGAAGTTGTGTCTTGTTTTTTCGCAACCAACATGCCCAATCCACTTCTTTAGGCCCAAAACTAAGTTTCTGGGTGGTTTCGCGCGATTCCGTTGCCGGGAGGTACAAGTTATGAGATCGGGCTTTGGGGTGCATAAAATGCACCACTTTGTGCTTCCGAAGTTGCGTCTTGTTTTTTCGCAACGAACATGCCTAATCCACTTCTTTAGGCCCAAAACTATGTTTCTGGGTGGTTTCGCGCGATTCAGTTCCGGGAGGTACAAGTTGTGAGATCGGATTTTGGGGTGCATAAAATGCACCACTTTATGCTTCCAAAGTTGTGTCTTGTTTTTTCGCAACCAACATGCCCAATCCACTTCTTTAGGCCCAAAACTAAGTTTCTGGGTGGTTTCGCGCGATTCCGTTGCCTGGAGGTACAAGTTGTGAGATCGGGCTTTGGGGTGCATAAAATGCACCACCTTGTGCTTCCGAAGTTGCGTCTTGTTTTTTCGCAACGATCTTGCCCAATCCAGTTCTTTAGGCCCAAAACTAAGTTTCTGGGTGGTTTCGCGCGATTCCGTTGCCTGGAGGCACACGTTGTGAGAACGGGTGCACCGCTTTATGCTTTCGAAGTTGCGTCTTGTTTTTTCGCAACGAACATGCCCAATCCATTTCTTTAGGCCCAAAACAATGTTTCTGGGTGGTTTCGCGCGATTCCGTTGCCGGGAGGTACAAGTTGTTATATCGGATTTTGGGGTGCATAAAATGCACCACTTTGTGCTTCCGAAGTTGCGTCTTGTTTTCGCAACGAAATTGCCCAATCCACTTTTTTTGGCCCAAAACTAAGTTTCTGAGTGGTTTCGCGCGATTCCATTGCCGGGAGGTACCCGTTGTGAGATCGGGTTTTGAGGTGCATATGATCCACCACTGTATGCTTCCGAAGTTGCGTCTTGTTTTTTCGCAATGAACATGCCCAATCCACTTCTTTAGGCCCAAAACTAAGTTTCTGGGTGGTTTCGCACGATTCCGTTGCCGGGAGGTACCCGTTGTGAGATCGGGTTTCGGCGTGCATACAATGCACCACTTTGTGCTTCCAAAGTTGCGTCTTGTTTTTTCGCAACGAACATGCCCAATCCACTTCTTGAGGGCCAAAACTAAGTTTCTGGGTGGTTTCGTGCGAATCCGTTGCCGGGAGGTACCCGTTGTGAGATCGGGTTTTGGGGTGCATACAATGCACCACTTTGTGCTACCGAAGTTGCGTCTTGTTTTTTTTGCAACCGACATGGTCAATCCACTTCTTTAGGCCCAAAACTAAAGTTTCTGGGTGGTTTCGCGCGATTCCATTGCCGGGAGGTACCGTTGTGAGATCGGGTTTTGAGGTGCATACGATCCACCACTGTATGCTTCTGAAGTTGCGTCTTGTTTTTTCGCAATGAACATGCCCAATCCACTTCTTTAGGCCCAAAACTAAGTTTCTGGGTGGTTTCGCACGATTCCGTTGCCGGGAGGTACCCGTTGTGAGATCGGGTTTTGGCGTGCATACAATGCACCACTTTGTGCTTCCGAAGTTGCGTCTTGTTTTTTTGCAACGAACATGCCCAATCCACTTCTTTAGGCCCAATACTAAGTTTCTAGGTGGTTTCGCGCGATTCCGTTGCCGGGAGGTACCTGTTGTGAGATCGGGTTTTGGGGTGCATACTATGCACCACTTTGTGCTTCCGAAGTTGTATCTTGTTTTTTCGCAACGAACATGCCCAATCGACTTCTTGTCGTCCAAAACTAAGTATCTGGGTGGTTTCGCGTGATTCCGTTACCGGGAGGTACCCGTTGTGAGATCAGGATTTGGGGTGCATACAATGCACCACTTTGTGCTACCGAAGTTGCATCTTGTTTTTTTGCAACGAACATGCCAAATCCACTTCTTTAGGCCCAAAACTAAGTTTCTGGGTGGTTTCGCGTGATTCCATTGCCGGGAGGTACAAGTTGTTATATCGGGTTTTGGGGTGCATAAAATGCACCACTTTGTGCTTCCAAAGTTGCGTCTTGTTTTCGCAACGAAATTGCCCAATCCACTTGTTTTGGCCCAAAACTAAGTTTCTGGGTGGTTTCGTGCGATTCCATTGCCTGGAGGCACACGTTGTGAGAACGGGTGCACCGCTTTATGCTTCCGAAGTTGCGTCTTGTTTTTTCGCAACGAACATGCCCAATCCATTTCTTTAGGCCCAAAACAATGTTTCTGGGTGGTTTCGCGTGATTCCGTTGCCGGGAGGTACAAGTTGTTATATCGGGTTTTGGGGTGCATAAAATGCACCACTTGTGCTTCCAAAGTTGCGTCTTGTTTTCGCAACGAAATTGCCCAATCCACTTTTTTTGGCCCAAAACTAAGTTTCTGGGTGGTTTCGCGCGATTCCATTGCCGGGAGGTACCCGTTGTGAGATCGGGTTTTGAGGTGCATACGATCCACCACTGTATGCTTCCGAAGTTGTGTCTTGTTTTTTCGCAACGAACATGCCCAATCCACTTCTTTAGGCCCAAAACTAAGTTTTTGGGTGGTTTCGCGCGATTCAGTTCCGGGAGGTACAAGTTGTGAGATTGTGTTTTGTGGTGCATAAAATGCACCACTTTATGCTTCCAAAGTTGTGTCTTGTTTTTTCGCAACCAACATGCCCAATCCACTTCTTTAGGCCCAAAACTAAGTTTCTGGGTGGTTTTGCGCGATTCCGTTGCCTGGAGGTACAAGTTGTGAGATCGGGCTTTGGGGTGCATAAAATGCACCACCTTGTGCTTCCAAAGTTGCGTCTTGTTTTTTCGCAACGATCTTGCCCAATCCACTTCTTTAGGCCCAAAACTAAGTTTCTGGGTGGTTTCGCGCGATTCCGTTGCCTAGAGGCACACGTTGTGAGAACGGGTGCACCGCTTTATGCTTCCGAAGTTGCGTCTTGTTTTTTCGCAACGAACATGCCCAATCCATTTCTTTAGGCCCAAAACAATGTTTCTGGGTGGTTTCGCGCGATTCCGTTGCCGGGAGGTACAAGTTGTTATATCGAGTTTTGGGGTGCATAAAATGCACCACTTTGTGCCTCCGAAGTTGCGTCTTGTTTTCGCAACGAAATTGCCCAATCCACTTTTTTTGGCCCAAAACTAAGTTTCTGAGTGGTTTCGCGCGATTCCATTGCCGGGAGGTACCCGTTGTGAGATCGGGTTTTGAGGTGCATACGATCCACCACTGTATGCTTCCGAAGTTGCGTCTTGTTTTTTCGCAACGAACATGCCCAATCCACTTCTTTAGGGCCAAAACTAAGTTTCTGGGTGGTTTCGCACGATTCCGTTGCCGGGAGGTACCCGTTGTGAGATCGGGTTTTGGCGTGCATACAATGCACCACTTTGTGCTTCCAAAGTTGCGTCTTGTTTTTTCGCAACGAACATGCCCAATCCACTTCTTGAGGGCCAAAACTAAGTTTCTGGGTGGTTTCATGCGAATCCGTTGCCGGGAGGTACCCGTTGTGAGATCGGGTTTTGGGGTGCATACAATGCACCACTTTGTGCTACCAAAGTTGCGTCTTGTTTTTTCGCAACCAACATGCTCAATCCACTTCTTTAGGCCCAAAACTAAGTTTATGGGTGGTTTCGCGCGATTCCGTTGCCGGGTGGAACAAGTTGTGAGATCGGGTTTTGGGGTGCAATACAATGCACCACTTTATGCTTCCGAAGTTGCGTCTTGTTTTTTCGCAACCAACATGCCCAATCCACTTCTTTAGGCCCAAAACTAAGTTTCTAGGTGGTTTCACGTGATTCCGTTGCCGGGAGGTACCCGTTGTGAGATCAGGTTTTGGGGTGCATAAAATGCACCACTTTGTGCTTCCGAAGTTGCGACTTGTTTTTTTCGTAACGAACTTGCCCAATCCACTTCTTTAGGCCCAAAACTATGTTTCTGGGTGGTTTCGCGCGATTCCGTTGCCGGGAGGTACCCGTTGTGAGATCGGGTTTTGGGGTGTATAAATTGCACCACTTTGTGCTTCCGAAGTTGCGACTTGTTTTTTCGCAACGAACTTGCCCAATCCACTTCTTTAGGCCCAAAACTAAGTTTCTGGGTGGTTTCGCGCGATTCCGTTGCTAGGAGGTACCCGTTCTGAGATCGGGTTTTGGGGTGTATACAATGCACCAATTTATGCTTCCGAAGTTGTGTCATGTTTTTTCGCAACCAACATGCCCAATCCACTTCTTTAGGCCCAAAACTAAGTTTCTGGGTGGTTTCGCGCGATTCCGTTGCCGGGAGGTACAAGTTGTGAGATCGGGCTTTGGGGTGCATAAAATGCACCACTTTGTGCTTCCGAAGTTGCGTCTTGTTTCTTCGCAACGAACATGCCCAATCCACTTCTTTAGGCCCAAAACTAAGTTTATGGGTGGTTTCGCACGGTTTAGTTGCCGGGAGGTACAAGTTGTGAGATCGGGTTTTGGGGTGCATAAAATGCAACACTTTGTGCTTCCGAAGTTGCATCTTGTTTTTTCGCAACGATCTTGCCCAATCCACTTCTTTAGGCCCAAAACTAAGTTTCAGGGTGGTTTCGCGCGATTCCGTTGCCTGGAGGCACACGTTGTGAGAACGGGTGCACCGCTTTTGATGTTGCGTCTTCTTTTTTCGCAACAAACATGCCCAATCCATTTCTTTAGGCCCAAAACAATGTTTCTGGGTGGTTTCGCGCGATTCCGTTGCCGGGAGGTACAAGTTGTTATATCGGGTTTTGGGGTGCATAAAATGCACCACTTTGTGCTTCCGAAGTTGCGTCTTGTTTTCGCAACGAAATTGCCCAATCCACTTTTTTTGGCCCAAAACTAAGTTTTCTGGGTGGTTCGCGCGATTCCATTGCCAGGAGGTACCCGTTGTGAGATCGGGTTTTGAGGTGCATACGATCCACCACTGTATGCTTCCGAAGTTGCGTCTTGTTTTTTTCGCAACGAACATGCCCAATCCACTTCTTTAGGCCCAAAACTAAGTTTCTGGGTGGTTTCGCACGATTCCGTTGCCGGGAGGTACCCGTTGTGAGATCGCGTTTTGGCGTGCATACAATGCACCACTTTGTGCTTCCAAAGTTGCGTCTTGTTTTTTCGCAACGAACATGCCCAATCCACTTCTTGAGGGCCAAAACTAAGTTTCTGGGTGGTTTCGTGCGAATCCGTTGCCGGGAGGTACCCGTTGTGAGATCGGGTTTTGGGGTGCATACAATGCACCACTTTGTGCTACCGAAGTTGCGTCTTGTTTTTTCGCAACCAACATGCTCAATCCACTTCTTTAGGCCCAAAACTAAGTTTATGGGTGGTTTCGCGCAATTCCGTTGCCGGGTGGTACAAGTTGTGAGATCGGGTTTTGGGGTGCATACAATGCACCACTTTATGCTTCCGAAGTTGCGTCTTGTTTTTTCGCAACCAACATGCCCAATCCACTTCTTTAGTCCCAAAACTAAGTTTCTGGGTGGTTTCACGTGATTCCGTCGCCGGGAGGTACCCGTTGTGAGATCAGGTTTTGGGGTGCATAAAATGCACCACTTTGTGCTTCCGAAGTTGCGACATGTTTTTTTCAACGAACTTGCCCAATCCACTTCTTTAGGCCCAAAACTAAGTTTCTGGGTGGTTTCGCGCGATTCCGTTGCCAGGAGGTACCCGTTGTGAGATCGGGTTTTGGGGTGCATACAATGCACCACTTTATGCTTCCGAAGTTGTCTTGTTTTTTCGCAACCAACATGCCCAATCCACTTCTTTATGCCCAAAACTAAGTTTCTGGGTGGTTTCGCGCGATTCCGTTGCCGGGAGGTACAAGTTATGAGATCGGGCTTTGGGGTGCATAAAATGCACCACTTTGTGCTTCCGAAGTTGCGTCTTGTTTTTTCGCAACGAACATGCCTAATCCACTTCTTTAGGCCCAAAACTAAGTTTCTGGGTGGTTTCGCGCGATTCAGTTCCGGGAGGTACAAGTTGTGAGATCGGTTTTGGGGTGCATAAAATGCACCACTTTATGCTTCCAAAGTTGTGTCTTGTTTTTTCGCAACCAACATGCCCAATCCACTTCTTTAGGCCCAAAACTAAGTTTCTGGGTGGTTTCGCGCGATTCCGTTGCCTGGAGGTACAAGTTGTGAGATCGGGCTTTGGGGTGCATAAAATGCACCACCTTGTGCTTCCGAAGTTGCGGCTTGTTTTTTCGCAACGATCTTGCCCAATCCACTTCTTTAGGCCCAAAACTAAGTTTCTGGGTGGTTTCGCGCGATTCCATTGCCTGGAGGCACACGTTGTGAGAACGGATGCACCGCTTTATGCTTCCGAAGTTGCGTCTTGTTTTTTCGCAACGAACATGCCCAATCCATTTCTTTAGGCCCAAAACAATGTTTCTGGGTGGTTTCGCGTGATTCCGTTGCCGGGAGGTACAAGTTGTTATATCGGGTTTTGGGGTGCATAAAATGCACCACTTTGTGCTTCCGAAGTTGCGTCTTGCTTTCGCAACGAAATTGCCCAATCCACTTTTTTTGGCCCAAAACTATGTTTCTGGGTGGTTTCTTGCGATTCCATTGCCGGGAGGTACCCGTTGTGAGATCGGGTTTTGAGGTGCATACGATCCACCACTGTATGCTTCCGAAGTTGCGTCTTGTTTTTTCGCAACGAACATGCCCAATCCACTTCTTTAGGCCCAAAACTAAGTTTCTGGGTGGTTTCGCACGATTCCGTTGCCGGGAGGTACCCGTTGTGAGATCGGGTTTTGGCGTGCATACAATGCACCACTTTGTGCTTCCAAAGTTGCATCTTGTTTTTTCACAACGAACATGCCCAATCCACTTCTTTAGGCCCAAAACCAAGTTTCTGGGTGGTTTCGCGCGATTCCGTTGCCTGGAGGCACACGTTGTGAGAACGGGTGCACCGCTTTATGCTTCCGAAGTTGCGTCTTGTTTTTTCGCAACGAACATGCCCAATCCATTTCTTTAGGCCAAAAACAATGTTTCTGGGTGGTTTCGCGCGATTCCGATGCCGGGAGGTACAAGTTATATCGGGTTTTGGGGTGCTTCCAAAGTTGCGTCTTGTTTTCGCAACGAAATTGCCCAATCCACTTTTTTTGGCCCAAAACTAAGTTTCTGGGTGGTTTCGCGCGATTCCATTGCCGGGAGGTACCCGTTGTGAGATCGGGTTTTGAGGTGCATAAGATCCACCACTGTATGCTTCCAAAGTTGCGTCTTGTTTTTTCGCAACAAACATGCCCAATCCACTTCTTTAGGCCCAAAACTAAGTTTCTGGGTGGTTTCGCACGATTCCGTTGCCGGGAGGTACCCGTTGTGAGATCGGGTTTTGGCGTGCATACAATGCACCACTTTGAGCTTCCGAAGTTGCGTATTGTTTTTTTGCAACGAACATGCCCAATCCACTTCTTTAGGCCCAATACTAAGTTTCTAGGTGGTTTCGCGCGATTCCGTTGTCGGGAGGTACCTGTTGTGAGATCGGGTTTTGGGGTGCATACAATGCACCACTTTGTGCTTCCGAAGTTGTATCTTGTTTTTTCGCAACGAACATGCCCAATCGACTTCTTGTCGTCCAAAACTAAGTTTCTGGGTGGTTTCGCGTGATTCCGTTACCGGGAGGTACCCGTTGTGAGATCAGGATTTGGGGTGCATACAATGCACCACTTTGTGCTACCGAAGTTGCATCTTGTTTTTTCGCAACGAACATGCCCAATCCACTTCTTTAGGCCCAAAACTAAGTTTCTGGGTGGTTTCGCGCGATTCAGTTCCGGGAGGTACAAGTTGTGAGATCGGGTTTTGGGGTGCATAAAATGCACCACTTTATGCTTCCAAAATTGTGTCTTGTTTTTTCGCAACCAACATGCCCAATCCACTTCTTTAGGCCCAAAACTAAGTTTCTGGGTGGTTTCGCGCGATTCCGTTGCCTGGAGGTACAAGTTGTGAGATCGAGCTTTGGGGTGCATAAAATGCACCACTTTGTGCTTCCGAAGTTGCGTCTTGTTTTTTCGCAACGATCTTGCCCAATCCACTTCTTTAGGACCCAAAACTAAGTTTCTGGGTGGTTTCGCGCGATTCCGTTGCCTGGAGGCACACGTTGTGAGAACGGGTGCACCGCTTTATGCTTCCGAAGTTGCGTCTTGTTTTTTCGCAACGAACATGCCCAATCCATTTCTTTAGGCCCAAAACAATGTTTCTGGGTGGTTTCGTGCGATTCCGTTGCCGGGAGGTACAAGTTGTTAGATCGGGTTTTGGGGTGCCTAAAATGCACCACTTTGTGCTTCCAAAGTTGCATCTTGTTTTCGCAACAAAATTGCCCAATCCACTTTTTTTGGCCCAAAACTAAGTTTCTGGGTGGTTTCGCGCGATTCCATTGCCGGGAGGTACCCGTTGTGAGATCGGGTTTTGAGGTGCATACGATCCACCACTGTATGCTTCCGAAGTTGCGTCTTGTTTTTTCGCAACGAACATGCCCAATCCACTTCTTTAGGGCCAAAACTAAGTTTCTGGGTGGTTTCGCACGATTCCATTGCCGGGAGGTACCCGTTGTGAGATCGGGTTTTGGCGTGCATACAATGCACCACTTTGTGCTTCCAAAGTTGCGTCTTGTTTTTTCGCAACGAACATGCCCAATCCACTTCTTGAGGGCCAAAACTATGTTTCTGGGTGGTTTCGTGCGAATCCGTTGCCGGGAGGTACCTGTTGTGAGATCGGGTTTTGGGGTGCATACAATGCACCACTTTGTGCTACCGAAGTTGCGTCTTGTTTTTTCGCAACCAACATGCTCAATCCACTTCTTTAGGCCCAAAACTAAGTTTATGGGTGGTTTCGCGCGATTCCGTTGCCGGGTGGTACAAGTTGTGAGATCGGGTTTTGGGGTGCATACAATGCACCACTTTATGCTTCCGAAGTTGCGTCTTGTTTTTTCGCAACCAACATGCCCAATCCACTTCTTTAGGCCCAAAACTAAGTTTCTAGGTGGTTTCACATGATTCCGTTGCCGGGAGGTACCCGTTGTGAGATCAGGTTTTGGGTTGCATAAAATGCACCACTTTGTGCTTCCGAAGTTGCGACTTGTTTTTTCGCAACGAACTTGCCCAATCCACTTTTTTAGGCCCAAAACTATGTTTCTGGGTGGTTTCGCGCGATTCCGTTGCCGGGAGGTACCCGTTGTGAGATCGGGTTTTGGGGTGTATAAATTGCACCACTTTGTGCTTCCGAAGTTGCGACTTGTTTTTTCGCAACGAACATGCCCAATCCACTTCTTTAGGCCCAAAACTAAGTTTCTAGGTGGTTTCGCGCGATTCCGTTGCCAGGAGGTACCCGTTGTGAGATCGGGTTTTGGGGTGTATACAATGCACCACTTTATGCTTCCGAAGTTGTGTCATGTTTTTTCGCAACCAACATGCCCAATCCACTTCTTTAGGCCCAAAACTAAGTTTCTGGGTGGTTTCGCGCGATTCCGTTGCCGGGAGGTACAAGTTGTGAGATCGGGCTTTGGGGTGCATAAAATGCACCACTTTGTGCTTCCGAAGTTGCGTCTTGTTTTTTCGCAACGAACATGCCGAATCCACTTCTTTAGGCCCAAAACTAAGTTTCTGGGTGGTTTCGAGCGGTTTAGTTGCCGGGAGGTACAAGTTGTGAGATCGGGTTTTGGGGTGCATAAAATGCACCACTTTGTGCTTCCGAAGTTGCATCTTGTTTTTTCGCAACCAACATGCCCAATCCACTTCTTTAGGCCCAAAACTAAGTTTCAGGGTGGTTTCGCGCGATTCCGTTGCCTGGAGGCACACGTTGTGAGATCAGGTTTTGGGGTGCATAAAATGCACCACTTCGTGCTTCCGAAGTTGCGACTTGTTTTCTTCAACGAACTTGCCCAATCCACTTCTTTAGGCCCAAAACTATGTTTCTGGGTGGTTTCGCGCGATTCCGTTGCCGGGAGGTACCCGTTGTGAGATCGGGTTTTGGGGTGTATAAAATGCACCACTTTGTGCTTCCGAAGTTGCGACTTGTTTTTTCACAAAGAACTTGCCCAATCCACTTCTTTAGGCCCAAAACTAAGTTTCTGGGTGGTTTCGCGCGATTCCGTTGCCAGGAGGTACCCGTTGTGAGATCGGGTTTTGGGGTGCATACAATGCACCACTTTATGCTTCCGAAGTTGTGTCTTGTTTTTTCGCAACCAACATGCCCAATCCACTTCTTTAGGCCCAAAACTAAGTTTCTGGGTGGTTTCGCGCGATTCCGTTGCCGGGAGGTACAAGTTATGAGATCGGGCTTTGGGGTGCATAAAATGCACCACTTTGTGCTTCCGAAGTTGCGTCTTGTTTTTTCGCAACGAACATGCCTAATCCACTTCTTTAGGCCCAAAACTAAGTTTCTGGGGTGTTTCGCGCGATTCAGTTCCGGGAGGTACAAGTTGTGAGATCGGGTTTTGGGGTGCATAAAATGCACCACTTTATGCTTCCAAAGTTGTGTCTTGTTTTTTCGCAACCAACATGCCCAATCCACTTCTTTAGGCGCAAAACTAAGTTTCTGGGTGGTTTCGCGCGATTCCGTTGCCTGGAGGTACAAGTTGTGAGATCGGGCTTTGGGGTGCATCAAATGCACCACCTTGTGCTTCCGAAGTTGCGTCTTGTTTTTTCGCAACGATCTTGCCCAATCCACTTCTTTAGGCCCAAAACTAAGTTTCTGGGTGGTTTCGCGCGATTCAGTTCCGGGAGGCACAAGTTGTGAGATCGGGTTTTGGGGTGCATAAAATGCACCACTTTATGCTTCCGAAGTTGTGTCTTGTTTTTTCGCAACCAACATGCCCAATCCACTTCATTAGGCCCAAAACTAAGTTTATGGGTGGTTTCACGCGATTCTGTTGCCGGGAGGTACAAGTTATGAGATTGGGCTTTGGGGTGCATAAAATGCACCACTTTGTGCTTCCGAAGTTGCGTCTTGTTTATTCGCAACGAACATGCCTAATCCACTTCTTTAGGCCCAAAACTAAGTTTCTGGGTGGTTTCGCGCGATTCAGTTCCGGGAGGTACAAGTTGTGAGATCGGGTTTTGGGGTGCATAAAATGCACCACTTTATGCTTCCAAAGTTGTGTCTAGTTTTTTCGCAACCAACATGCCCAATCCACTTCTTTAGGCCCAAAACTAAGTTTCTGGGTGGTTTCGCGCGATTCCGTTGCCTGGAGGTACAAGTTGTGAGATCGGGCTTTGGGGTGCATAAAATGCACCACCTTGTGCTTCCGAAGTTGCGTCTTGTTTTTTCGCAACGATCTTGCCCAATCCACTTCTTTAGGCCCAAAACTAAGTTTCTGGGTGGTTTCGCGCGATTCCTTTGCCTGGAGGCACACGTTGTGAGAACGGGTGCACCGCATTATGCTTCCGAAGTTGCGACTTGTTTTTTCACAACGAACTTGCCCAATCCACTTCTTTAGGCCCAAAACTAAGTTTCTGGGTGGTTTCACGCGATTCCATTGCCAGGAGGTACCCGTTGTGAGATCGGGTTTTGGGGTGCATACAATGCACCACTTTGTGCTTCCGAAGTTGCGTCTTGTTTTTTCGCAACGAACATGCCTAATCCACTTCTTTAGGCCCAAAACTAAGTTTCTGGGTGGTTTCGCGCGATTCAGTTCCAGGAGGTACAAGTTGTGAGATCGGGTTTTGGGGTGCATAAAATGCATCACTTTATGCTTCCAAAGTTGTGTCTTGTTTTTTCGCAACCAACATGCCCAATCCACTTCTTTAGGCCCAAAACTAAGTTTCTGGGTGGTTTCGCGCGATTCCGTTGCCTGGAGGTACAAGTTGTGAGATCGGGCTTTGGGGTGCATAAAATGCACCACCTTGTGCTTCCGAAGTTGCGTCTTGTTTTTTCACAACGATCTTGCCCAATCCAGTTCTTTTGGCCCAAAACTAAGATTCTGGGTGGTTTCGCGCGATTCCGTTGCCTGGAGACACACGTTGTGAGAACGGGTGCACCGCTTTATGCTTCCGAAGTTGCGTCTTGTTTTTTCGCAACGAACATGCCCAATCCATTTCTTTAGGCCCAAAACAATGTTTCCGGGTGGTTTCGCACGATTCCGTTGCCGGGAGGTACAAGTTGTTATATCGGGTTTTGGGGTGCATAAAATGCACCACTTCGTGCTTCCGAAGTTGCGTCTTGTTTTCGCAACGAAATTGCCCAATCCACTTTTTTTGGCCCAAAACTAAGTTTCTGGGTGGTTTCGCGCGATTCCATTGCCGGGAGGTACCCGTTGTGAGATCGGGTTTTGAGGTGCATACGATCCACCACTTTATGCTTCCGAAGTTGCGTCTTGTTTTTTTGGCAACCAACATGCCCAATCCACTTCTTTAGGCCCAAAACTAAGTTTCTGGGTGGTTTCACGTGATTCCGTTGCCGGGAGGTACCCGTTGTGAGATCAGGTTTTGGGGTGCATAAAATGCACCACTTCGTGCTTCCGAAGTTGTGACTTGTTTTTTTCAACAAACTTGCCCAATCCACTTCTTTAGGCCCAAAACTATGTTTCTGGGTGGTTTCGTGCGATTCCGTTGCCGGGAGGTACCCGTTGTGAGATCGGGTTTCGAGGTATATAAAATGCACCACTTTGTGCTTCCGAAGTTGCGACTTGATTTTTCACAATGAACTTGCCCAATCCACTTCTTTAGGCCCAAAACTAAGTTTCTGGGTGGTTTCGCGCGATTCCGTTGCCAGGAGGTACCCGTTGTGAGATCGGGTTTTGGGGTGCATACAATGCAGCACTTTATGCTTCCGAAGTTGTATCTTGTTTTTTCGTAACCAACATGCTCAATCCACTTCTTTAGGCCCAAAACTAAGTTTCTGGGTGGTTTCGCGCGATTCCGTTGCCGGGAGGTACAAGTTATGAGATCGGGCTTTGGGGTGCATAAAATGCACCACTTTGTGCTTCCGAAGTTGCGTCTTGTTTTTTCGCAACGAACATGCCTAATCCACTTCTTTAGGCCCAAAACTAAGTTTCTGGGTGGTTTCGCGCGATTCAGTTCCGGGAGGTACAAGTTGTGAGATAGGGTTTTGGGGTGCATAAAATGCACCACTTTATGCTTCCAAAGTTGTGTCTTGTTTTTTCGCAACCAACATGCCCAATCCACTTCTTTAGGCCCAAAACAAAGTTTCTGGGTGGTTTCGCGCGATTCCGTTGCCTGGAGGTATAAGTTGTGAGATCGGGCTTTGGGGTGCATAAAATGCACCACTTTGTGCTTCCGAAGTTGCGTCTTGTTTTCGCAACGAACTTGCCCAATCCACTTTTTTTGGCCCAAAACTAAGTTTCTGGGTGGTTTCGCGCGATTCCATTGCCGGGAGGTACCCGTTGTGAGATCGGGTTGTGAGGTGCATACGATCCACCACTTTATGCTTCCTAAGTTGCGTCTTGTTTTTTCGCAACGAACATGCCCAATCCACTTCTTTAGGCTAAAAACTAAGTTTCTGGGTGGTTTCGCACGATTCCTGTTGCCGGGAGGTACCCGTTGTGAGATCGGGTTTTGGCGTGCATACAATGCACCACTTTGTGCTTGCGAAGTTGCGTCTTGTTTTTTTGCAACGAACATGCCCAATCCACTTCTTTAGGCCCAATACTAAGTTTCTAGGTGGTTTCGTGCGATTCCGTTGCCGGGAGGTACCTGTTGTGAGATCGGGTTTTGGGGTGCATACAATGCACCACTTTGTGCTTCCGAAGTTGTATCTTGTTTTTCCGCAACGAACATGCCCAATCGACTTCTTTAGGCCCAAAAGTAAGTTTCTAGGTGTTTCACGCGGTTCCGTTGCCGGGAGGTACCCATTGTGAGATCGGGTTTTGGGGTGCATAAAATGCACCACTTTGTGCTTCCGAAGTTGCGTCTTGTTTTTTTCGCAACGAACATGCCCAATCCACTTCTTGTCGTCCAAAACTAAGTTTCTGGGTGGTTTCGCGTGATTCCGTTACCAGGAGGTACCCGTTGTGAGATCAGGATTTGGGGTGCATACAATGCACCACATTGTGCTACCGAAGTTGCATCTTGTTTTTTCGTAACGAACATGCCAAATCCACTTCTTTAGGCCCAAAACTAAGTTTCTGGGTGGTTTCGCGTGATTCCGTTGCCGGGAGGTACAAGTTGTTATATCGGGTTTTGGTGTGCATAAAATGCACCACTTTGTGCTTCCAAAGTTGCGTCTTGTTTTCGCAACGAAATTGCCCAATCCACTTTTTTTGGCCCAAAACTAAGTTTCTGGGTGGTTTCGCGCGATTCCATTGCCTGGAGGCACACGTTGTGAGAACGGGTGCACCGCTTTATGCTTCCGAAGTTGCGTCTTGTTTTTTCGCAACGAACATGCCCAATCCATTTCTTTAGGCCCAAAACAATGTTTCTGGGTGGTTTCGCGTGATTCCGTTGCCGGGAGGTACAAGTTGTTATATCGGGTTTTGGGGTGCATAAAATGCACCACTTTGTGCTTCAAAAGTTGCGTCTTGTTTTCGCAACGAAATTGCCCAATCCACTTTTTTTGGCCCAAAACTAAGTTTCTGGGTGGTTTCGCGCGATTCCATTGCCGGAGGTACCCGTTGTGAGATCGGGTTTTGAGGTGCATACGATCCACCACTGTATGCTTCCGAAGTTGCGTCTTGTTTTTTCGCAACGAACATGCCCAATCCACTTCTTTAGGCCCAAAACTAAGTTTCTGGGTGGTTTCGCGTGATTCCGTTACCGGGAGGTACCCGTTGTGAGATCAGGATTTGTGGTGTATACAATGCACCACTTTGTGCTACCGAAGTTGTGCATCTTGTTTTTTCGCAACGAACATGCCAAATCCACTTCTTTAGGCCCAAAACTAAGTTTCTGGGTGGTTTCGCGTGATTTCGTTGCCGGGAGGTACAAGTTGTTATATCGGGTTTTGGTGTGCATAAAATGCACCACTTTGTGCTTCCAAAGTTGCGTCTTGTTTTCGCAACGAAATTGCCCAATCCACTTTTTTTGGCCCAAAACTAAGTTTCTGGGTGGTTTCGCGCGATTCCATTGCCTGGAGGCACACGTTGTGAGAACGGGTGCACCGCTTTATGCTTCCGAAGTTCCGTCTTGTTTTTTCGCAACGAACATGCCCAATCCATTTCTTTAGGCCCAAAACAATGTTTCTGGGTGGTTACGCGTGATTCCGTTGCCGGGAGGTACAAGTTGTTATATCGGGTTTTGGGGTGCATAAAATGCACCACTTTGTGGTTCAAAAGTTGCGTCTTGTTTTCGCAACGAAATTGCCCAGTCCACTTTTTTTGGCCCAAAACTAAGTTTTTGGGTGGTTTCGCGCGATTCCATTGCCGGGAGGTACCCGTTGTGAGATCGGGTTTTGAGGTGCATACGATCCACCACTGTATGCTTCCGAAGTTGCGTCTTGTTTTTTCGCAACGAACATGCCCAATCCACTTCTTTAGGCCCAAAACTAAGTTTCTGGGTGGTTTCGCACGATTCCGTTGCCAGGGAGGTACCCGTTGTGAGATCGGGTTTTGGCGTGCATATAATGCACCACTTTGTGCTTCCGAAGTTGCGTCTTTTTTTTTTGCAACTGAACATGCCCAATCCACTTCTTTAGGCCCAAAACTAAGTTTCTAGGGTGTTTCACGCGATTCCGTTGCCGGGAGGTACCTGTTGTGAGATCGGGTTTTGGGGTGCATAAAATGCACCACTTTGTGCTTCCGAAGTTAGTCTTGTTTTTTCGCAACGAACATGCCCAATCCACTTCTTGTAGTCCAAAACTAAGTTTCTGGGTGGTTTCGCGTGATTCCATTACTGGGAGGTACCCGTTGTGAGATCAGGATTTGGGGTGTATACAATGCACCACTTTGTGCTACCGAAGTTGCATCTTGTTTTTTCGCAACGAACATGCCAATCCACTTCTTTAGGCCCAAAACTAAGTTTCTGGGTGGTTTCGCGCTGATTCCGTTGCCGGGAGGTACAAGTTGTTATATCGGGTTTTGGGGTGCATAAAATGCACCACTTTGTGCTTCCAAAGTTGCGTCTTGTTTTCGCAACGAAATTGCCCAATCCACTTTTTTGGCCCAAAACTAAGTTTCTGGGTGGTTTCGCGCGATTCCAGTGCCTGGAGGTACAAGTTGTGAGATAGGGTTTTGGGTTCATAAAATGCACCACTTTATGCTTCCGAAGTTGTGTCTTGTTTTTTCGCAACGAACATGCCCAATCCACTTCTTTAGGCCCAAAACAATGTTTCTGGGTGGTTTCGCGTCGATTCCGTTGCCTGGAGGTATAAGTTGTTATATCGGGCTTTGGGGTGCATAAAATGCACCACTTTGTGCTTCCGAAAGTTGCGTCTTGTTTTCGCAACGAACTTGCCCAATCCACTTTTTTTGGCCCAAAACTAAGTTTCTGGGTGGTTTCGCGCGATTCCATTGCCGGGAGGTACCCGTTGTGAGATCGGGTTGTGAGGTGCATACGATCCACCACTTTATGCTTCCTAAGTTGCGTCTTGTTTTTTCGCAACGAACATGCCCAATCCACTTCTTTAGGCTAAAAACTAAGTTTCTGGGTGGTTTCGCACGATTCCGTTGCCAGGGAGGTACCCGTTGTGAGATCGGGTTTTGGCGTGCATATAATGCACCACTTTGTGCTTCCGAAGTTGCGTCTTGGTTTTTTGCAATGAACATGCCCAATCCACTTCTTTAGGCCCAAAACTAAATTTCTAGGTGTTTCACGCGGTTCCGTTGCCGGGAGGTACCTGTTGTGAGATCGGGTTTTGGGGTGCATAAAATGCACCACTTTGTGCTTCCGAAGTTGCGTCTTGTTTTTTCGCAACGAACATGCCCAATCCACTTCTTGTCGTCCAAAACTAAGTTTCTGGGTGGTTTCGCGTGATTCCGTTACCATGAGGTACCCATTGTGAGATCAGGATTTGGGGTGTATACAATGCACCACTTTGTGCTACCGAAGTTGCATCTTGTTTTTTCGCAACGAACATGCCAAATCCACTTCTTTAGGCCCAAAACTAAGTTTTTGGGTGGTTTCGCGTGATTCCGTTGCCGGGAGGTACAAGTTGTTATATCGGGTTTTGGTGTGCATAAAATGCACCACTTTGTGCTTCCAAAGTTGCGTCTTGTTTTCGCAACGAAATTGCCCAATCCACTTTTTTTGGCCCAAAACTAAGTTTCTGGGTGGTTTCGCGCGATTCCGTTGCCGGGAGGTACAAGTTGTGAGATCGGGCTTTGGGGTGCATAAAATGCACCACTTTGTGCTTCCGAAGTTGCGTCTTGTTTTTTCGCAACGAACATGCCGAATCCACTTCTTTAGGCCCAAAACTAAGTTTCTGGGTGGTTTCGAGCGGTTTAGTTGCCGGGAGGTACAAGTTGTGAGATCGGGTTTTGGGGTGCATAAAATGCACCACTTTGTGCTTCCGAAGTTGCATCTTGTTTTTTCGCAACCAACATGCCCAATCCACTTCTTTAGGCCCAAAACTAAGTTTCAGGGTGGTTTCGCGCGATTCCGTTGCCTGGAGGCACACGTTGTGAGATCAGGTTTTGGGGTGCATAAAATGCACCACTTCGTGCTTCCGAAGTTGCGACTTGTTTTCTTCAACGAACTTGCCCAATCCACTTCTTTAGGCCCAAAACTAAGTTTCTGGGTGGTTTCGCATGATTCCGTTGCCAGGAGGTACCCGTTGTGAGATCGGGTTTTGGGGTGCATACAATGCACCACTTTATGCTTCCGAAGTTGTGTCTTGTTTTTTCGCAACCAACATGCCCAATCCACTTCTTTAGGCCCAAAACTAAGTTTCTGGGTGGTTTCGCGCGATTCCGTTGCCGGGAGGTACAAGTTATGAGATCGGGCTTTGGGGTGCATAAAATGCACCACTTTGTGCTTCCGAAGTTGCGTCTTGTTTTTTCGCAACGAACATGCCTAATCCACTTCTTTAGGCCCAAAACTAAGTTTCTGGGTTGTTTCGCGCGATTCAGTTCCGGGAGGTACAAGTTGTGAGATCGGGTTTTGGGGTGCATAAAATGCACCACTTTATGCTTCCAAAGTTGTGTCTTGTTTTTTCGCAACCAACATGCCCAATCCACTTCTTTAGGCGCAAAACTAAGTTTCTGGGTGGTTTCGCGCGATTCCGTTGCCTGGAGGTACAAGTTGTGAGATCGGGCTTTGGGGTGCATCAAATGCACCACCTTGTGCTTCCGAAGTTGCGTCTTGTTTTTTCGCAACGATCTTGCCCAATCCACTTCTTTAGGCCCAAAACTAAGTTTCTGGGTGGTTTCGCGCGATTCAGTTCCGGGAGGCACAAGTTGTGAGATCGGGTTTTGGGGTGCATAAAATGCACCACTTTATGCTTCCGAAGTTGTGTCTTGTTTTTTCGCAACCAACATGCCCAATCCACTTCATTAGGCCCAAAACTAAGTTTATGGGTGGTTTCACGCGATTCCGTTGCCGGGAGGTACAAGTTATGAGATCGGGCTTTGGGGTGCATAAAATGCACCACTTTGTGCTTCCGAAGTTGCGTCTTGTTTATTCGCAACGAACATGCCTAATCCACTTCTTTAGGCCCAAAACTAAGTTTCTGGGTGGTTTCGCGCGATTCAGTTCCGGGAGGTACAAGTTGTGAGATCGGGTTTTGGGGTGCATAAAATGCACCACTTTATGCTTCCAAAGTTGTGTCTAGTTTTTTCGCAACCAACATGCCCAATCCACTTCTTTAGGCCCAAAACTAAGTTTCTGGGTGGTTTCGCGCGATTCCGTTGCCTGGAGGTACAAGTTGTGAGATCGGGCTTTGGGGTGCATAAAATGCACCACCTTGTGCTTCCGAAGTTGCGTCTTGTTTTTTCGCAACGATCTTGCCCAATCCACTTCTTTAGGCCCAAAACTAACTTTCTGGGTGGTTTCGCGCGATTCCTTTGCCTGGAGGCACACGTTGTGAGAACGGGTGCACCGCATTATGCTTCCGAAGTTGCGACTTGTTTTTTCACAACGAACTTGCCCAATCCACTTCTTTAGGCCCAAAACTAAGTTTCTGGGTGGTTTCACGCGATTCCATTGCCAGGAGGTACCCGTTGTGAGATCGGGTTTTGGGGTGCATACAATGCACCACTTTGTGCTTCCGAAGTTGCGTCTTGTTTTTTCGCAACGAACATGCCTAATCCACTTCTTTAGGCCCAAAACTAAGTTTCTGGGTGGTTTCGCGCGATTCAGTTCCAGGAGGTACAAGTTGTGAGATCGGGTTTTGGGGTGCATAAAATGCATCACTTTATGCTTCCAAAGTTGTGTCTTGTTTTTTCGCAACCAACATGCCCAATCCACTTCTTTAGGCCCAAAACTAAGTTTCTGGGTGGTTTCGCGCGATTCCGTTGCCTGGAGGTACAAGTTGTGAGATCGGGCTTTGGGGTGCATAAAATGCACCACCTTGTGCTTCCGAAGTTGCGTCTTGTTTTTTCACAACGATCTTGCCCAATCCAGTTCTTTTGGCCCAAAACTAAGATTCTGGGTGGTTTCGCGCGATTCCGTTGCCTGGAGACACACGTTGTGAGAACGGGTGCACCGCTTTATGCTTCCGAAGTTGCGTCTTGTTTTTTCGCAACGAACATGCCCAATCCATTTCTTTAGGCCCAAAACAATGTTTCCGGGTGGTTTCGCACGATTCCGTTGCCAGGAGGTACCCGTTGTGAGATCGGGTTTTGGCGTGCATATAATGCACCACTTTGTGCTTCCGAAGTTGCGTCTTGGTTTTTTGCAATGAACATGCCCAATCCACTTCTTTAGGCCCAAAACTAAATTTCTAGGTGTTTCACGCGGTTCCGTTGCCGGGAGGTACCTGTTGTGAGATCGGGTTTTGGGGTGCATAAAATGCACCACTTTGTGCTTCCGAAGTTGCGTCTTGTTTTTTCGCAACGAACATGCCCAATCCACTTCTTGTCGTCCAAAACTAAGTTTCTGGGTGGTTTCGCGTGATTCCGTTACCGGGAGGTACCCGTTGTGAGATCAGGATTTGGGGTGTATACAATGCACCACTTTGTGCTACCGAAGTTGCATCTTGTTTTTTCGCAACGAACATGCCAAATCCACTTCTTTAGGCCCAAAACTAAGTTTTTGGGTGGTTTCGCGTGATTCCGTTGCCGGGAGGTACAAGTTGTTATCGGGTTTTGGTGTGCATAAAATGCACCACTTTGTGCTTCCAAAGTTGCGTCTTGTTTTCGCAACGAAATTGCCCAATCCACTTTTTTTGGCCCAAAACTAAGTTTCTGGGTGGTTTCGCGTGATTCCGTTGCCGGGAGGTACAAGTTGTTATATCGGGTTTTGGTGTGCATAAAATGCACCACTTTGTGCTTCCAAAGTTGCGTCTTGTTTTCGCAACGAAATTGCCCAATCCACTTTTTTTGGCCCAAAACTAAGTTTCTGGGTGGTTTCGCGCGATTCCATTGCCTGGAGGCACACGTTGTGAGAACGGGTGCACCGCTTTATGCTTCCGAAGTTGCGTCTTGTTTTTTCGCAACGAACATGCCCAATCCATTTCTTTAGGCCCAAAACAATGTTTCTGGGTGGTTTCGCGTGATTCCGTTGCCAGGAGGTACAAGTTGTTATATCGGGTTTTGGGGTGCATAAAATGCACCACTTTGTGGTTCAAAAGTTGCGTCTTGTTTTCGCAACGAAATTGCCCAATCCACTTTTTTTGGCCCAAAACTAAGTTTCTGGGTGGTTTCGCGCGATTCCATTGCCGGGAGGTACCCGTTGTGAGATCGGGTTTTGAGGTGCATACGATCCACCTCTGTATGATTCCGAAGTTGCGTCTTGTTTTTTTCGCAACGAACATGCCCAATCGACTTCTTTAGGCCCAAAACTAAGTTTCTGGGTGGTTTCGCACGATTCCGTTGCCGGGAGGTACCCGTTGTGAGATCGGGTTTTGGCGTGCATATAATGCACCACTTTGTGCTTCCGAAGTTGCGTCTTGGTTTTTTCGCAATGAACATGCCCAATCCACTTCTTTAGGCCCAAAACTAAATTTCTAGGTGTTTCACGCGGTTCCGTTGCCGGGAGGTACCTGTTGTGAGATCGGGTTTTGGGGTGCATAAAATGCACCACTTTGTGCTTCCGAAGTTGCATCTTGTTTTTTCGCAACGAACATGCCCAATCCACTTCTTGTCGTCCAAAACTAAGTTTCTGGGTGGTTTCGCGTGATTCCGTTACCGGGAGGTACCCATTGTGAGATCAGGATTTGCGGTGTATACAATGCACCACTTTGTGCTACCGAAGTTGCATCTTGTTTTTTCGCAACGAACATGCCAAATCCACTTCTTTAGGCCCAAAACTAAGTTTCTGGGTGGTTTCGCGTGATTCCGTTGCCGGGTGGTACAAGTTGTTATATCTGGTTTTGGTGTGCATAAAATGCACCACTTTGTGCTTCCAAAGTTGCGTCTTGTTTTCGCAACGAAATTGCCCAATCCACTTTTTTTGGCCCAAAACTAAGTTTCTGGGTGGTTTCGCGCGATTCCATTGCCTGGAGGCACACGTTGTGAGAACGGGTGCACCGCTTTATGCTTCCGAAGTTCCGTCTTGTTTTTTCACAACGAACATGCCCAATCCATTTCTTTAGGCCCAAAACAATGTTTCTGGGTGGTTTCGCGTGATTCCGTTGCCGGGAGGTACAAGTTGTTATATCGGGTTTTGGGGTGCATAAAATGCACCACTTTGTGCTTCAAAAGTTGCGTCTTGTTTTCGCAACGAAATTGCCCAATCCAATTTTTTTGGCCCAAAACTAAGTTTCTGGGTGGTTTCGCGCGATTCCATTGCCGGGAGGTCCCCATTGTGAGATCGGGTTTTGAGGTGCATACGATCCACCACTGTATGCTTCCGAAGTTGCGTCTTGTTTTTTCGCAACGAACATGCCCAATCCACTTCTTTAGGCCAAAAACTAAGTTTCTGGGTGGTTTCGCACGATTCCGTTGCCAGGAGGTACCCGTTGTGAGATCGGGTTTTGGCGTGCATATAATGCACCACTTTGTGCTTCCGAAGTTGCGTCTTGGTTTTTTGCAACGAATATGCCCAATCCACTTCTTTAGGCCCAAAACTAAGTTTCTAGGTGTTTCACACGGTTCCGTTGCCGGGAGGTACCTGTTGTGAGATCGGGTTTTGGGGTGCATAAAATGCACCACTTTGTGCTTCCGAAGTTGCGTCTTGTTTTTTCGCAACGAACATGCCCAATCCACTTCTTGTCGTCCACAACTAAGTTTCTGGGTGGTTTCGCGTGATTCCGTTACCGGGAGGTACCCGTTGTGAGATCAGGATTTGGGGTGTATACAATGCACCACTTTGTGCTACCGAAGTTGCATCTTGTTTTTTCGCAACGAACATGCCAAATCCACTTCTTTAGGGCCAAAACTAAGTTTTTGGGTGGTTTCGCGTGATTCCGTTGCCGGGAGGTACAAGTTGTTATATCGGGTTTTGGGGTGCATAAAATGCACCACTTTGTGCTTCAAAAGTTGCGTCTTGTTTTCGCAACGAAATTGCCCAATCCACTTTTTTTGGCCCAAAACTAAGTTTCTGGGTGGTTTCGCGCGATTCCATTGCCGGGAGGTACCCGTTGTGAGATCGGGTTTTAAGGTGCATACGATCCACCACTGTATGCTTCCGAAGTTGCGTCTTGTTTTTTCGCAACGAACATGCCCAATCCACTTCTTTAGGCCCAAAACTAAGTTTCTGGGTGGTTTCGCACGATTCTGTTGCCGGGAGGTACCCGTTGTGAGATCGGGTTTTGGCGTGCATATAATGCACCACTTTGTGCTTCCGAAGTTGCGTCTTGGTTTTTTGCAACGAACATGCCCAATCCACTTCTTTAGGCCCAAAACTAAGTTTCTAGGTGTTTCACGCGGTTCCGTTGCCGGGAGGTACCTGTTGTGAGATCGGGTTTTGGGGTGCATAAAATGCACCACTTTGTGCTTCCGAAGTTGCATCTTGTTTTTTCGCAACGAACATGCCCAATCCACTTCTTGTCGTCCAAAACTAAGTTTCTGGGTGGTTTCGCGTGATTCCGTTACCGGGAGGTACCCATTGTGAGATCAGGATTTGCGGTGTATACAATGCACCACTTTGTGCTACCGAAGTTGCATCTTGTTTTTTCGCAACGAACATGCCAAATCCACTTCTTTAGGCCCAAAACTAAGTTTCTGGGTGGTTTCGCGTGATTCCGTTGCCGGGTGGTACAAGTTGTTATATCGGGTTTTGGTGTGCATAAAATGCACCACTTTGTGCTTCCAAAGTTGCGTCTTGTTTTCGCAACGAAATTGCCCAATCCACTTTTTTTGGCCCAAAACTAAGTTTCTGGGTGGTTTCGCGCGATTCCATTGCCTGGAGGCACACGTTGTGAGAACGGGTGCACCGCTTTATGCTTCCGAAGTTCCGTCTTGTTTTTTCACAACGAACATGCCCAATCCATTTCTTTAGGCCCAAAACAATGTTTCTGGGTGGTTTCGCGTGATTCCGTTGCCGGGAGGTACAAGTTGTTATATCGGGTTTTGGGGTGCATAAAATGCACCACTTTGTGCTTCAAAAGTTGTGTCTTGTTTTCGCAACGAAATTGCCCAATCCAATTTTTTTGGCCCAAAACTAAGTTTCTGGATGGTTTCGCGCGATTCCATTGCCGGGAGGTACCCGTTGTGAGATCGGGTTTTGAGGTGCATACTATCCACCACTGTATGCTTCCGAAGTTGCGTCTTGTTTTTTCGCAACGAACATGCCCAATCCACTTCTTTAGGCCAAAAACTAAGTTTCTTGGTGGTTTCGCACGATTCCGTTGCCAGGAGGTACCCGTTGTGAGATCGGGTTTTGGCGTGCATATAATGCACCACTTTGTGCTTCCGAAGTTGCGTCTTGGTTTTTTGCAACGAATATGCCCAATCCACTTCTTTAGGCCCAAAACTAAGTTTCTAGGTGTTTCACACGGTTCCGTTGCCGGGAGGTACCTGTTGTGAGATCGGGTTTTGGGGTGCATAAAATGCACCACTTTGTGCTTCCGAAGTTGCGTCTTGTTTTTTCGCAACGAACATGCCCAATCCACTTCTTGTCGTCCAAAACTAAGTTTCTGGGTGGTTTCGCGTGATTCCGTTACCGGGAGGTACCCGTTGTGAGATCAGGATTTGGGGTGTATACAATGCACCACTTTGTGCTACCGAAGTTGCATCTTGTTTTTTTCGCAACGAACATGCCAAATCCACTTCTTTAGGCCCAAAACTAAGTTTCTGGGTGGTTTCGCGTGATTCCATTGCCGGGAGGTACAAGTTGTTATATCGGGTTTTAGTGTGCATAAAATGCACCACTTTGTGCTTCCGAAGTTGCGTCTTGTTTTCGCAACGAAATTGCCCAATCCACTTTTTTTGGCCCAAAACTAAGTTTCTGGGTGGTTTCGCACGATTCCGTTGCCAGGAGGTACCCGTTGTGAGATCGGGTTTAGGCGTGCATATAATGCACCACTTTGTGCTTCCGAAGTTGCGTCTTGGTTTTTTGCAACGAATATGCCCAATCCACTTCTTTAGGCCCAAAACTAAGTTTCTAGGTGTTTCACACAGTTCCGTTGCCGGGAGGTACCTGTTGTGAGATCGGGTTTTGGGGTGCATAAAATGCACCACTTTGTGCTTCCGAAGTTGCGTCTTGTTTTTTCGCAACGAACATGCCCAATCCACTTCTTGTCGTCCAAAACTAAGTTTCTGGTTGGTTTCGCGTGATTCCGTTACCGGGAGGTACCTGTTGTGAGATCAGGATTTGGGGTGTATACAATGCACCACTTTGTGCTACCGAAGCTGCATCTTGTTTTTTTCGCAACGAACATGCCAAATCCACTTCTTTAGGCCCAAAACTAAGTTTCTGGGTGGTTTCGCGTGATTCCGTTGCCGGGAGGTACAAGTTGTTATATCGGGTTTTGGTGTGCATAAAATGCACCACTTTGTGCTTCCAAAGTTGCGTCTTGTTTTCGCAACGAAATTGCCCAATCCACTTTTTTTGGCCCAAAACTAAGTTTCTGGGTGGTTTCGCGCGATTCCATTGCCTGGAGGCACACGTTGTGAGAACGGGTGCACCGCTTTATGCTTCCGAAGTTCCGTCTTGTTTTTTCACAACGAACATGCCCAATCCATTTCTTTAGGCCCAAAACAATGTTTCTGGGTGGTTTCGCGTGATTCCGTTGCCGGGAGGTACAAGTTGTTATATCGGGTTTTGGGGTGCATAAAATGCACCACTTTGTGCTTCAAAAGTTGTGTCTTGTTTTCGCAACGAAATTGCCCAATCCAATTTTTTTGGCCCAAAACTAAGTTTCTGGATGGTTTCGCGCGATTCCATTGCCGGGAGGTACCCGTTGTGAGATCGGGTTTTGAGGTGCATACTATCCACCACTGTATGCTTCCGAAGTTGCGTCTTGTTTTTTCGCAACGAACATGCCCAATCCACTTCTTTAGGCCAAAAACTAAGTTTCTTGGTGGTTTCGCACGATTCCGTTGCCAGGAGGTACCCGTTGTGAGATCGGGTTTTGGCGTGCATATAATGCACCACTTTGTGCTTCCGAAGTTGCGTCTTGGTTTTTTGCAACGAATATGCCCAATCCACTTCTTTAGGCCCAAAACTAAGTTTCTAGGTGTTTCACACGGTTCCGTTGCCGGGAGGTACCTGTTGTGAGATCGGGTTTTGGGGTGCATAAAATGCACCACTTTGTGCTTCCGAAGTTGCGTCTTGTTTTTTCGCAACGAACATGCCCAATCCACTTCTTGTCGTCCAAAACTAAGTTTCTGGGTGGTTTCGCGTGATTCCGTTACCGGGAGGTACCCGTTGTGAGATCAGGATTTGGGGTGTATACAATGCACCACTTTGTGCTACCGAAGTTGCATCTTGTTTTTTCGCAACGAACATGCCAAATCCACTTCTTTAGGCCCAAAACTAAGTTTCTGGGTGGTTTCGCGTGATTCCATTGCCGGGAGGTACAAGTTGTTATATCGGGTTTTAGTGTGCATAAAATGCACCACTTTGTGCTTCCGAAGTTGCGTCTTGTTTTCGCAACGAAATTGCCCAATCCACTTTTTTTGGCCCAAAACTAAGTTTCTGGGTGGTTTCGCACGATTCCGTTGCCAGGAGGTACCCGTTGTGAGATCGGGTTTAGGCGTGCATATAATGCACCACTTTGTGCTTCCGAAGTTGCGTCTTGGTTTTTTGCAACGAATATGCCCAATCCACTTCTTTAGGCCCAAAACTAAGTTTCTAGGTGTTTCACACAGTTCCGTTGCCGGGAGGTACCTGTTGTGAGATCGGGTTTTGGGGTGCATAAAATGCACCACTTTGTGCTTCCGAAGTTGCGTCTTGTTTTTTTCGCAACGAACATGCCCAATCCACTTCTTGTCGTCCAAAACTAAGTTTCTGGTTGGTTTCGCGTGATTCCGTTACCGGGAGGTACCTGTTGTGAGATCAGGATTTGGGGTGTATACAATGCACCACTTTGTGCTACCGAAGCTGCATCTTGTTTTTTTCGCAACGAACATGCCAAATCCACTTCTTTAGGCCCAAAACTAAGTTTCTGGGTGGTTTCGCGTGATTCCGTTGCCGGGAGGTACAAGTTGTTATATCGGGTTTTGGTGTGCATAAAATGCACCACTTTGTGCTTCCAAAGTTGCGTCTTGTTTTCGCAACGAAATTGCCCAATCCACTTTTTTTGGCCCAAAACTAAGTTTCTGGGTGGTTTCGCGCGATTCCATTGCCTGGAGGCACACGTTGTGAGAACGGGTGCACCGCTTTATGCTTCCGAGGTTCAGTCTTTTTTTTCGCAACGAACATGCCCAATCCATTTCTTTAGGCCCAAAACAATGTTTCTGGGTGGTTTCGCGTGATTCCGTTGCCGGGAGGTACAAGTTGTTATATCGGGTTTTGGGGTGCATAAAATGCACCACTTTGTGCTTCAAAAGTTGCGTCTTGTTTTCGCAACGAAATTGCCCAATCCAATTTTTTTGGCCCAAAACTAAGTTTCTGGGTAGTTTCGCGCGATTCCATTGCCGGGAGGTACCCGTTGTGAGATCGGGTTTTGAGGTGCATACGATCCACCACTGTATGCTTCCGAAGTTGCGTCTTGTTTTTTCGCAACGAACATGCCCAATCCACTTCTTTAGGCCCAAAACTAAGTTTCTGGGTGGTTTCGCACGATTCCGTTGCCGGGTGGTACAAGTTGTGAGATCGGGTTTTGGGGTGCATGAAATGCACCACTTTGTGCTTCCGAAGTTGCGTCTTGTTTTTTCGCAACCAACATGCCCAATCCACTTCTTTAGGCCCAAAACTAAGTTTCTGGGTGGTTTCACGTGATTCCGTTTCCGAGAGGTACCCGTTGTGAGATCAGGTTTTGGGGTGCATAAAATGCACCACTTTGTGCTTCCGCAGTTGCGTCTTTTTTTTCGCAACGAACAAGCCCAATCCACTTCTTTATGAAACTGAGTTTCTGGGTGGTTTCGCGCGATTTTGTTGCCTGGAGGTACACGTTGTGAGAACGGTTGCACCGCTTTATGCTTCCGAAGTTGCGTCTTGTTTTTTCACAACAAACATGCCCAATCCACTTCTTTAGGCCCAAAACAATGTTTCTGGGTGGTTTCGCGCGATTCCGTTGCCGGGAGGTACAAGTTGTTATATCGGGTTTTGGGGTGCATAAAATGCCCCACTTTGTGCTTCCGAAGTTGCGTCTTGTTTTCGCAACGAAATTGCCCAATCCACTTTTTTTGGCCCAAAACTAAGTTTCTGGGTGGTTTCACTCGATTCCATTGCCGGGAGGTACCCGTTGTGAGATCGGGTTTTGGGGTTCATACAATCCAACACTTTATGCTTCCGAAGTTGCGTCTTGTTTTTTCGCAATGAACATGCCCAATCCACTTCTTTAGGCCCAAAACTAAGTTTCTGGGTGGTTTCGCACGATTCCGTTGCCGGGAGGTACCCGTTGTGAGATCGGGTTTTGGCGTGCATACAATGTACCACTTTGTGCTTCCGAAGTTGCGTCTTGTTTTTTCACAACGAACATACCCAATCCACTTCTTTAGGCACAAAACTAAGTTTCGAGGTGGTTTCGCGCAATTCCGTTGCCGGGAGGTAGCCGTTGTGAGATTGTGTTTTGGGGTGCATACAATCCACCACTTTATGCTTACAAAGTTGTGTCTTGTTTTTTTCGCAACGATCATACCCAATCCACTTCTTTAGGCCCAAAACTAAGTTTCTGGATGGTTTCGCATGATACCGTTGCCGGGAGGTACCCGTTGTGAGATCGGGTTTTGGCGTGCATAAAATGCACCACATTGTGCTTCCGAAGTTGCGTCTTGTTTTTTCGCAACCAACATGCCCAATCCACTTCTTTAGGCCCAAAAATAAGTTTCTGGGTGGTTTCACGTGATTCCGTTGCCGAGAGGTACCCGTTGTGAGATCAGGTTTTGGGGTGCATAAAATGCACCACTTTGTGCTTCCGAAGTTGCGTCTTTTTTTTCGCAACGAACATGCCCAATCCACTTCTTTAGGCCCAAAACTATGTTTCTGGGTGGTTTCGCGCGATTCCGTTGCCGGGAGGTACCCGTTGTGAGATCGGGTTTTGGGGTGTATAAAATGCACCACTTTGTGCTTCCGAAGTTGCGACTTGTTTTTTCGCAACGAACTTGCCAAATCCACTGCTTTAGGCCCAATACTAAGTTTCTGGGTGGTTTCACGTGATTCCATTGCCGGGAGGTACCCGTTGTGAGATCGGGTTTTGGGGTGCATAAAATGCACCACTTTATGCTTCCAAAGTTGTGTCTTGTTTTTTCGCAACCAACATGCCCAATCCACTTCTTTAGGCCCAAAACTAAGTTTCTGGGTGGTTTCGCGCGATTCCGTTGCTTGGAGGTACAAGTTGTGAGATCGGGCTTTGGGTTGCATAAAATGCACAACTTTGTGCTTCCGAAGTTGTGTGTTGTTTTTTCGCAACGAACATGCCCAATCCACTTCTTTAGGCCCAAAACTAAGTTTCTGGGTGTTTTCGCACGATTCAGTTGCCGGGAGGTACAAGTTGTGAGATCGGGTTTTAGGGTGCATAAAATGCAACACTTTGTGCTTCCGAAGTTGCGTCTTGTTTTTTCGCAACGATCTTGCCCAATCCACTTCTTTAAGAAACTAAGTTTCTGGGTGGTTTCGCGCGATTCCGTTGCCTGGAGGTACACGTTGTGAGAACGGGTGCACCGCTTTATGCTTCCGAAGTTGCGTCTTGTTTTTTCGCAACGAACATGCCCAATCCACTTCTTTAGGCCCAAAACAATGTTTCTGGGTGGTTTCGCGCGATTCTGTTGCCGGGAGGTACAAGTTGTTATATCGGGTTTTGGGGTGCATAAAATGCACCACTTTGTGCTTCCGAAGTTGCGTCTTGTTTTCGCAACGAAATTGCCCAATCCACTTTTTTTGGCCCAAAACTAAGTTTCTGGGTGGTTTCGCTCGATTCCATTACCGGGAGGTACCCGTTGTGAGATCGGGTTTTGGGGTGCATACAATCCACCACTTTATGCTTCGGAAGTTGCGTCTTGTTTTTTCGCAACAAACATGCCCAATCCACTTTTTTAGGCCCAAAACTAAGTTTCTGGGTGGTTTCGCACGATTCCGTTGCCGGGAGGTACCCGTTGTGAGATCGGGTTTTGGCGTGCATACAATGCACCACTTTGTGCTTCCGAAGTTGCGTCTTGTTTTTTTCGCAACGAACATGCCCAATCCACTTCTTTAGGCTCAAAACTAAGTTTCTAGGTGGTTTCGCGAGATTCCGTTGCCGGGAGGTAGCCGTTGGGAGATTGTGTTTTGGGGTGCATACAATCCACCACTGTATGCTTCCAAAGTTGCGTCTTGTTTTTTCGCAACGAACATGCCCAATCCACTTCTTTAGGCCCAATACTAAGTTTCTGGGTGGTTTCGCGCGATTCCGTTGCCGGGAGGTACCCGTTGTGAGATCGGGTTTTGGGGTGCATACAATGCACCACTTTGTGCTTCCGAAGTTGTATCTTGTTTTTTCGCAACGAACATGCCCAATCCACTTCTTTAGGCCCAAAACTATGTTTCTGGGTGGTTTCGCGCGATTCCGTTGCCGGGAGGTACCCGTTGCGAGATCGGGTTTTGGGGTGTATAAAATGCACCACTTTGTGCTTCCGAAGTTGCGACTTGTTTTTTCGCAACGAACTTGCCAAATCCACTGCTTTAGGCCCAATACTAAGTTTTGGGTGGTTTCGCGTGATTCCGTTGCTGGGAGGTACCCGTTGTGAGATCGGGTTTTGGGGTGCATAAAATGCACCACTTTATGCTTCCAAAGTTGTGTCTTGTTTTTTCGCAACCAACATTCCCAATCCACTTCTTTAGGCCCAAAACTAAGTTTCTGGGTGGTTTCGCGCGATTCCGTTGCTTGGAGGTACAAGTTGTGGGATCGGGCTTTGGGTTGCATAAAATGAACCACTTTGTGCTTCCGAAGTTGCGTCTTGTTTTTTCGCAACGAACATGCCCAATCCACTTCTTTAGGCCCAAAACTATGTTTCTGGGTGGTTTCGCACGATTCAGTTGACGGGAGGTACAAGTTGTGAGATCGGGTTTTAGGGTGCATAAAATGCAACACTTTGTGCTTCCGAAGTTGCGTCTTGTTTTTTCGCAACGATCTTGCCCAATCCACTTCTTTAGGCCAAAACTAAGTTTCTGGGTGGTTTCGCGCGATTCCGTTGCCTGGAGGTACACGTTGTGAGAATCGGGTTTTGGGGTGCATACAATGCACCCTTTATGCTTCCGAAGTTGCGTCTTGTTTTTTTCGCAACGAACATGCCCAATCCACTTCTTTAGGCCCAAAACTAATGTTTCTGGGTGGTTTCGCGCGATTCCTGTTGCCGGGAGGTACAAGTTGTGAGATCGGGTTTTGGGGTGCATAAAATGCACCACTTTGTGCTTCCGAAGTTGCGTCTTGTTTTTTCGCAACGAAATTGCCCAATCCACTTTTTTAGGCCCAAACTAAGTTTCTGGGTGGTTTCGCGTCGATTCCAGTTGCCGGGAGGTACCCGTTGTGAGATCGGGTTTTGGGGTGCATACAATGCACCACTTTATGCTTCCGAAGTGCGTCTTGTTTTTTCGCAACGAACATGCCCAATCCACTTCTTTAGGCCCAAAACTATGTTTCTGGGTGGTTTCGCACGATTCCGTTGCCAGGAGGTACCCGTTGTGAGATCGGGTTTTGGGCGTGCATACAATGCACCACTTTGTGCTTCCGAAGTTGTGTCTTGTTTTTTCGCAACGAACATGCCCAATCCACTTCTTTAGGCTCAAAACTAAGTTTCTAGGTGGTTTCGCGCGATTCTGTTGCCGGGAGGTAGCCGTTGTGAGATTGTGTTTTGGGGTGCATACAATCCACCACTTTATGCTTCCGAAGTTGTGTCTTGTTTTTTCGCAACGATCATGCCCAATCCACTTCTTTAGGCCCAAAACTAAGTTTCTGGATGGTTTCGCGTGATTCCGTTGCCGGGAGGTACCCGTTGTGAGATCGGGTTTTGGCGTGCATAAAATGCACCACACTGTGCTTCCGAAGTTGCGTCTTGTTTTTTCGCAACGAACATGCCCAATCCACTTCTTTAGGCCCAAAACTAAGTTTCTGGGTGGTTTCGCGCGATTCCGTTGCCGGGAGGTACCCGTTGTGAGATCGGGTTTTGGGGTGCATACAATGCACCACTTTGTGCTTCCGAAGTTGTATCTTGTTTTTTCGCAATGAACATGCCCAATCGACTTCTTTAGGCCCAAAACTAAGTTTCTGGGTGGTTTCGCGCGGTTCCGTTGCCGGGAGGTACCCGTTGTGAGATCGGGTTTTGGGGTGCATACAATGCACCACTTTGTGCTTCCGAAGTTGTATCTTGTTTTTTCGCAACGAACATGCCAAATCCACTTCTTTAGGCCCAAAACTAAGTTTCTGGGTCGTTTCGCGCGATTCCGTTGCCGGGTGGTACAAGTTGTGAGATCGGGTTTTGGGGTGCATGAAATGCACCACTTTGTGCTTCCGAAGTTGCGTCTTGTTTTTTCGCAACCAACATGCCCAATCCACTTCTTTAGGCCCAAAACTAAGTTTCTGGGTGGTTTCACGTGATTCCGTTGCCAAGAGGTACTCGTTGTGAGATCAGGTTTTGGGGTGCATAAAATACACCACTTTGTGCTTCCGAAGTTGCGTCTTTTTTTTCGCAACGAACATGCCCAATCCACTTCTTTAGGCCCAAAACTATGTTTCTGGGTGGTTTCGCGCGATTCCGTTGCCGGGAGGTACCCGTTGTGAGATCGGGTTTTGGGGTGTATAAAATGCACCACTTTGTGCTTCCGAAGTTGCGACTTGTTTTTTCACAACGAACTTGCCAAATCCACTGCTTTAGGCCCAATACTAAGTTTCTGGGTCGTTTCGCGTGATTCCGTTGCCGGGAGGTACCCGTTGTGAGATCGGGTTTTGGGGTGCATAAAATGTACCACTTTATGCTTCCGAAGTTGCGTCTTGTTTTTTCGCAACGAACATGCCCAATCCACTTCTTTAGGCCCAAAACTAAGTTTCTGGGTGGTTTCGCACGATTCCGTTGCCGGGAGGTACCCGTTGTGAGATCGGGTTTTGGCGTGCATACAATGCACCACTTTGTGCTTCCGAAGTTGCGTCTTGTTTTTTCGCAATGAACATGCGCAATCCACTTCTTTAGGCTCAAAACTAAGTTTCTAGGTGGTTTCGCGCGATTCCGTTGCCGGGAGGTAGCCGTTGTGAGATTGTGTTTTGGGGTGCATACAATCCACCACTTTATGCTTCCGAAGTTGTGTCTTGTTTTTTCGCAACGATCATGCCCAATCCACTTCTTAAGGCCCAAAACTAAGTTTCTGGATGGTTTCGCGTGATTCCGTAGCCGGGAGGTACCCGTTGTGAGATCGGGTTTTGGCGTGAATAAAATGCACCACATTGTGCATCCGAAGTTACGTCTTGTTTTTTCGCAACGAACAAGCCCAATCCACTTGTTTAGGCCCAATACTAAGTTTCTGGGTGGTTTCGCGCGATTCCGTTGCCGGGAGGTACCCGTTGTGAGATCGGGTTTTGGGGTGCATACAATGCACCACTTTGTGCTTCCGAAGTTCTATCTTGTTTTTTCGCAACGAACATGCCAAATCCACTTCTTTAGGCCCAAAACTAAGATTCTGGGTGGATTCGCGCGATTCCGTTGCCGGGTGGTACAAGTTGTGAGATCTGGTTTTGGGGTGCTTGAAATGCACCACTTTGTGCTTCCGAAGTTGTGTCTTGTTTTTTCGCAACGAACATGCCCAATCCACTTCTTTAGGACCAAAACTAAGTTTCTGGGTGGTTTCGCGTGATTCCGTTGCCGGGAGGTGCCCGTTGTGAGATCGGGTTTTGGCGTGCATAAAATGCACCACATTGTGCTTCCGAAGTTGCGTCTTGTTTTTACGCAACGAACATGCCCAATCCACTTCTTTAGGCCCAATACTAAGTTTCTGGGTGGTTTCGCGCGATTCCGTTGCCGGGAGGTACCCGTTGTGAGATCGGGTTTTGGGGTGCATACAATGCACCACTTTGTGCTTCTGAAGTTGTATCTTGTTTTTTCGCAACGAACATGCCCAATCGACTTCTTTAGGCCCAAAATTAAGTTTCTGGGTGGTTTCGCGCGGTTCCGTTGCCGGGAGGTACCCGTTGTGAGATCGGGTTTGGGGTGCATACAATGCACCACTTTGTGCTTCCGAAGTTGTATCTTGTTATTTCGCAACGAACATGCCAAATCCACTTCTTTAGGCCCAAAACTAAGATTCTGGGTGGTTTCGCGCGATTCTGTTGTCGGGTGGTACAAGTTGTGAGATCGGGTTTTGGGGTGCATGAAATGCACCACTTTGTGCTTCCGAAGTTGCGTCTTGTTTTTTCGCAACCAACATGCCCAATCCACTTCTTTAGGCCGAAAACTAAGTTTCTGGGTGGTTTCACGTGATTCCGTTGCCAGGAGGTACCTGTTGTGAGATCGGGTTTTGGCGTGCATACAATGCACCACTTTGTGCTTCCGAAGTTGCGTCTTGTTTTTTCGCAACGAACATGCCCAATCCACTTCTTTAGGCTCAAAACTAAGTTTCTAGGTGGTTTCGCGCGATTCCGTTGCCGGGAGGTAGCCGTTGTGAGATTGTGTTTTGGGGTGCATACAATCCACCACTTTATGCTTCCGAAGTTGTGTCTTGTTTTTTCGCAACGATCATGCCCAATCCACTTCTTTAGGCCCAAAACTAAGTTTCTGGATGGTTTCGCATGATTCCGTTGCCGGGAGGTACCCGTTGTGAGATCGGGTTTTGGCGTGCATAAAATGCACCACACTGTGCTTCCGAAGTTGCGTCTTGTTTTTTCGCAACGAACATGCCCAATCCACTTCTTTAGGCCCAAAACTAAGTTTCTGGGTGGTTTCGCGCGATTCCGTTGCCGGGAGGGTACCCGTTGTGAGATCGGGTTTTGGGGTGCATACAATGCACCACTTTGTGCTTCCGAAGTTGTATCTTGTTTTTTCGCAATGAACATGCCCAATCGACTTCTTTAGGCCCAAAACTAAGTTTCTGGGTGGTTTCGCGCGGTTCCGTTGCCGGGAGGTACCCGTTGTGAGATCGGGTTTTGGGGTGCATACAATGCACCACTTTGTGCTTCCGAAGTTGTATCTTGTTTTTTCGCAACGAACATGCCAAATCCACTTCTTTAGGCCCAAAACTAAGTTTCTGGGTCGTTTCGCGCGATTCCGTTGCCGGGTGGTACAAGTTGTGAGATCGGGTTTTGGGGTGCATGAAATGCACCACTTTGTGCTTCCGAAGTTGCGTCTTGTTTTTTCGCAACCAACATGCCCAATCCACTTCTTTAGGCCCAAAACTAAGTTTCTGGGTGGTTTCACGTGATTCCGTTGCCAAGAGGTACTCGTTGTGAGATCAGGTTTTGGGGTGCATAAAATACACCACTTTGTGCTTCCGAAGTTGCGTCTTTTTTTCGCAACGAACATGCCCAATCCACTTCTTTAGGCCCAAAACTATGTTTCTGGTGGTTTCGCGCGATTCCGTTGCCGGGAGGTACCCGTTGTGAGATCGGGTTTTGGGGTGTATAAAATGCACCACTTTGTGCTTCCGAAGTTGCGACTTGTTTTTTCACAACGAACTTGCCAAATCCACTGCTTTAGGCCCAATACTAAGTTTCTTGGGTCGTTTCGCGTGATTCCGTTGCCGGGAGGTACCCGTTGTGAGATCGGGTTTTGGGGTGCATAAAATGTACCACTTTATGCTTCCGAAGTTGCGTCTTGTTTTTTCGCAACGAACATGCCCAATCCACTTCTTTAGGCCCAAAACTAAGTTTCTGGGTGGTTTCGCACGATTCCGTTGCCGGGAGGTACCCGTTGTGAGATCGGGTTTTGGCGTGCATACAATGCACCACTTTGTGCTTCCGAAGTTGCGTCTTGTTTTTTGGCAATGAACATGCGCAATCCACTTCTTTAGGCTCAAAACTAAGTTTCTAGGTGGTTTCGCGCGATTCCGTTGCCGGGAGGTAGCCGTTGTGAGATTGTGTTTTGGGGTGCATACAATCCACCACTTTATGCTTCCGAAGTTGTGTCTTGTTTTTTCGCAACGATCATGCCCAATCCACTTCTTAAGGCCCAAAACTAAGTTTCTGGATGGTTTCGCGTGATTCCGTAGCCGGGAGGTACCCGTTGTGGAGATCGGGTTTTGGCGTGAATAAAATGCACCACATTGTGCATCCGAAGTTACGTCTTGTTTTTTTCGCAACGAACAAGCCCAATCCACTTGTTTAGGCCCAATACTAAGTTTCTGGGTGGTTTCGCGCGATTCCGTTGCCGGGAGGTACCCGTTGTGAGATCGGGTTTTGGGGTGCATACATGCACCACTTTGTGCTTCCGAAGTTCTATCTTGTTTTTTTCGCAACGAACATGCCAAATCCACTTCTTTAGGCCCAAAACTAAGATTCTGGGTGGATTCGCGCGATTCCGTTGCCGGGTGGTACAAGTTGTGAGATCGGGTTTTGGGGTGCTTGAAATGCACCACTTTGTGCTTCCGAAGTTGTGTCTTGTTTTTTTCGCAACCAACATGCCCAATCCACTTCTTTAGGCCCAAAACTAAGTTTCTGGGTGGTTTCGCGTGATTCCGTTGCCGGGAGGTACCCGTTGTGAGATCGGGTTTTGGGGTGCATAACAATGCACCACTTTGTGCTTCCGAAGTTGTATCTTGTTTTTCGCAACAACATGCCAAATCCACTTCTTTAGGCCCAAACTAAGATTCTGGGTGGTTTCGCGCGATTCCGTTGTCGGGTGGTACAAGTTGTGAGATCGGGTTTTGGGGTGCATGAAATGCACCACTTTGTGCTTCCGAAGTTGCATCTTGTTTTTTCGCAACCAACATGCCCCAATCCACTTCTTTAGGCCGAAAACTAAGTTTCTGGGTGGTTTCACGTGATTCCGTTGCCGAGAGGTACCCGTCGTGAGATCAGGTTTTGGGTTGCATAAAATGCACCACTTTGTGCTTCCGAAGTTGCGTCTTTTTTTTCGCAACGAACATGCCCAATCCACTTCTTTAGGCCCAAAACTATGTTTCTGGGTGGTTTCGCGCGATTCCGTTGCCGGGAGGTACCCGTAGTGAGATCGGGTTTTGGGGTGTATAAAATGCACCACTTGTGCTTCCGAAGTTGCGACTTGTTTTTTCGCAACGAACTTGCCAATCCACTTCTTTAGGCCCAAAACTAAGTTTCTGAGTGGTTTCGCGTGATTCCGTTGCCGGGAGGTACCGTTGTGAGATCGGGTTTTGGGGTGCATACAATGCACCACTTTATGCTTCCAAGTTGTGTTGTTTTTTTGCAACCAACATGCCCAATCCACTTCTTTAGGCCCAAAACTAAGTTTCTGGGTGGTT